>NW_025742714.1:10076-13062 GCF_021292245.1 Micropterus dolomieu | reverse complement strand
CCAAAAACCTCTGTAGCTGTTTCCTGTTCTCTGGTTCAGGCCATTCGACCACTGCTCTCACCTTGCACGGATCCATCCTTATCTCACCTTGAGAGATTTATATTGCCCAGAAAAGAGACCGTAGGGGTATGAAACTCGCACTTCTCTGCCTTTACAAAAAGACGATTCTCCAAAAGGCGTTGCAATACCTGGCGAACGTGGCGAACGTGCTCAGCTGGATCTCTGGAAAAGATCAAAATATCGTCGAGATAAACACAAATCTGTCAAGCATATCTCTGAGGATGTCATTAACCATGCCCTGGAAGACTGCTGGAGCGTTGGTAAGCCCAAACGGCATAACCAGATACTCAAAGTGCCCAAGGGGAGTGTTAAAGGCAGTCTTCCATTCGTCTCCCTCTCTAATGCGAACCAGGTGATAGGCATTGCGTAGGTCCAGCTTGGAGAAAATGACCGCCCCCTGGAGAGAGTCAAAAGCAGAGGTCATGAGAGGTAATGGGTATTTGTTTTTTACCGTAATGTTATTGAGACCTCTGAAATCAATGCAGGGCCTGAGGGTGCCATCCTTCTTTCCCACAAAGAAAAACCCTGCCCCCAGGGGTGATGAGGAGTGACGAATAATGCCAGCCGCCAGCGAATCCTTTATGTAGGCCTCCATTGTCTCGCGTTCGGGTTTAGATAAGCTGTAGAGACGACTCCCAGGGAACGGAGAACCAGGCAACAGCTCAATAGAGCAGTCGTAGGGACGGTGAGGTGGCAAAGATAGGGCTTATTGTTTGCTGAAAACCAACTGAAGGTCATGATAATCCAGAGGAATATTAGATAAGTCCGGATCTACAGAACCCGTCACCCGACGGGAAACAGACTAGGGTGTGGCAGAGGATAAACAGCTAGCATGACAGGCAGTGCTCCAACTAATGATCCTAGAGGTGGGCCAGTCAATGTTAGGGTTATGGCAGACTAACCAGGGATTACCCAGGACTAGTGGCACAGAGGGGGAACTAATAACAAAGAAACTAATCTGTTCGATATGGTTACCTGATAATTGTAGTCTAACTGGGCAAGTACGGGCAACAACCTGGGCCAATAACCTACCATCAAGGGTGTTAGCTTCAAGTGGCTTATCTAGTAGTACAGTAGGGATCTTTAACTGCTCTACCAACACCTCATCTAGGAAACTCTCATCTGTTCCAGAATCAATAAGAGCTAGACTGTTAGACTGACCTTGGTAAGTGAGGGTGGCGTGAAGTTGAGTGCGAGGATGAGGAGAAAGAGGGATTGCTGCTCTACTCGCTAGGATTCTCCTCCCACCTAGCGAGCTTGCCTGTTTGAAGGATTGTCAGGGCAGGAAACCAGGAAGTGTCCAAACTGGCCACAATACAGACAACACTTATTAGAGATGCGGCGCTGGCGCTCCACAGGGTCCAGACGCTGGCGACCTAGCTGCATGGGTTCCTCTCTGGGTGGGGAAGCACGGCGGTAATCAGAGCTGGTAGCTCCTGATGGGCGAACGGTCTCTGGAAACCGGAAGCGCCGGTGCTGGGTGACGTCACTCCCCTGTCGCGGGTGCCGAGACCTCCTCCGCTCCCGGAGGCGATTGTCAATACGAATAGAAATAGAGATTAAAGCATCTAAATCAACAGGTTCAGGATAAGAGAGAGCCACCGCGTTCCAGCCACTCCCCTCTGCCAGCGTGCGGAACTCCAAGGCGAACTCAGCCACACTCCGGAACCCCTGGCAAAGAGAAAGCAACCTCATGGAAGCGTCAGGGCCACTCACCGGATAGTCGAAAACCTTGCGTAGCTCAGAGCAGAAGGTGGCGTAGGAAGAGGTAGGTGTGGACTGCTTCTCCCATACTGCTGAGGCCCATTGCAGAGCGTCTCCTTTTAACAGCCCAATAACAAAAGCAATCCTGGATCTGTCCAAAGCGTAGGTGCGGGGCTGTTGTTCGAAAACCAAATCACACTGCATTAGAAACGGTTGACAATGTCCCCAAGATACCCTCATACCGTTCTGGCGTGGGAACCCACGGTTCCCAATCTGGCAGTGCGATCGGTGGCGCTGGTGGTGCGGGATCTGGAGGAGCCGCTGCGGCCACAGTCAGCTGAGTTTGTAAAATGGTCTCGGTGTTCTTAAAAGTTAACATAGATCGAATTTTTGTAGTCCATCCATGATCAACATGATTGAACAAGCTTTGTGGTGTGTTGCTCGAAATTTTAATTATTATCAAACCAAACACCAAGGTTCTTTGCCACAGGCTTAATGTGATAGGGAACCAGCAGATGGCAGTATTTGTCAGATATGGTTTAACCAGAACCCAGAAGCAGACAGAGACGGGAGGCCTTTTCACAGACTTTATTGAGAGGCAGGCAAGACAAGGTGGGAGCGAGTGATTGAGCTTGGTGGCAGGCTCGACGATAGGCAGGGACGGCAGGCAGTGTGTGCTCCTCCAGAAAAAACAGGCAGGTATGGGCATAAGGGAAGGCGTCCTCTCCAGATCTATACAACATAACAATCCAGCGAAGGCTGAGGAGAACTGCAGGGCTTATGAAGCAGCACAGAACGACATGATATGGATCAGGTGTGCTAATCAGTCTGCCAGACAGGTGAGTGAGCCAGCGCCATGCTTCCCCACCAGTCACGCCTCCTGTCAAACTGCAAAGGTAGAGAGAGAGAGAGGCCGAGCAACAGAAAAACCAAAACACACCAGCCAGCCTCACACACTCAGAAAGTAACAAAACACAGACAACCACACACAGACCCTCCCAGCATAGTCATAGTTGAGACCTCTTGACAGTATTTGACTTGCCATCTGCTGGGACATGATGACCAGGATTTCTGTTTTGTCTGAGTTCAGTTGGAGGAAATTATTTGACATCCATTTTTTAACTTCACAAAGGCAGTTGTTAAGTGAACTCAGCATTCCAGGGTCTGTGGATCTGACCGGCAAGTATATTTGTGTGTCATCAGCATAAATATGAAAAGAAAT
>NW_025742714.1:9704-10056 GCF_021292245.1 Micropterus dolomieu | reverse complement strand
TCTATACAACATAACAATCCAGCGAAGGCTGAGGAGAACTGCAGGGCTTATGAAGCAGCACAGAACGACATGATATGGATCAGGTGTGCTAATCAGTCTGCCAGACAGGTGAGTGAGCCAGCGCCATGCTTCCCCACCAGTCACGCCTCACACACTCAGAAAGTAACAAAACACAGACAACCACACACAGACCCTCCCAGCATAGTCATAGTTGAGACCTCTTGACAGTATTTGACTTGCCATCTGCTGGGACATGATGACCAGGATTTCTGTTTTGTCTGAGTTCAGTTGGAGGAAATTATTTGACATCCATTTTTTAACTTCACAAAGGCAGTTGTTAAGTGAACTCAGC
>NW_025742714.1:0-9684 GCF_021292245.1 Micropterus dolomieu | reverse complement strand
GAAGCAGCACAGAACGACATGATATGGATCAGGTGTGCTAATCAGTCTGCCAGACAGGTGAGTGAGCCAGCGCCATGCTTCCCCACCAGTCACGCCTCCTGTCAAACTGCAAAGGTAGAGAGAGAGAGAGGCCGAGCAACAGAAAAACCAAAACACACCAGCCAGCCTCACACACTCAGAAAGTAACAAAACACAGACAACCACACACAGACCCTCCCAGCATAGTCATAGTTGAGACCTCTTGACAGTATTTGACTTGCCATCTGCTGGGACATGATGACCAGGATTTCTGTTTTGTCTGAGTTCAGTTGGAGGAAATTATTTGACATCCATTTTTTAACTTCACAAAGGCAGTTGTTAAGTGAACTCAGCATTCCAGGGTCTGTGGATCTGACCGGCAAGTATATTTGTGTGTCATCAGCATAAATATGAAAAGAAATACTATGTTTATGGATAATATGCCCAAGGGGAAGCAGATACAAGGAAAACAAAATGGGTCCTAAGACCGACCCCTGAAGCACACCATATTTAACTGGACAGAATGAAGAGACATAGTTGTTTACAGACACGCAAAACTTCCTGTTTGACAGGTAGGATGAAAACCATTCTAGGGCAGTACCAGAGATCCCCACCCAGTGCCTCAGTCTGTCTAACATGATGTTGTGATCAATGGTGTCAAAAGCAGCGCTAAGGTCCAGGAGTACCAGGACTGAGCACATGTCTTCATCAGCAGACATTAAAAGGTCATTGGTGACTTTAAGCAGGGCAGTCTCAGTGCTGTGGTACTTCCTAAAACCAGACTGAAACTTTTCAAATAATTTGTTATATTCCATTAAGCACTGGACATGTAACTCATTGTATTTTAACATAAAGAAACAAAGTACAGTAATGAAGTAAGAATTCAAACTATGTAGCAATTAAAGCTGTACACCTTCCAGGCCTCTTTGGAGGATATAAATTTGTCATGTTCAGACACCTACAATATATCAGACAAGGAAGAAAGACAAGAGAGTTAGTGCCTTTTTACTCTCGAGGAGAACGGACAGAGATGTACTTGTTACATACTCCAACCGCTCTGAGGTATCTCTTCTGTTTCCTCTCTTTTTATTATATTCAGGGCGTTCCCCAGTTACATGCATGTTGCTGCTCTAAAGGGAAAGGGGGTGCAGAAACGTGATCAACGTCACATATATTATTGTACAGTACTGTTCCAGGAACTATGTACATTAAGCTCAGTCGCCTCTCAGGGCCAGGACTCGGTTCCTGTTATTTTGTTGTTGTCCGCTCCGTGTGTCATTTCCTTCAGTCACACCATCCGCTGTAGACTTCCTGTCAGTACATTTCTGCAAACAGACTTACACACTTGCATTAGTACACGTCTTGATATATATTATTGTTTCAGATTACATCTTTGTTTAACCAGGAAAGGCTCATTAAAATTAAAAATCTATTTTCCGAGACAGACCTGGCCAAGATAGACAACAGCATGTCCATCCATCCACCTTCAACTGCTTATCCGGGGTCATGTTTCAGGGGAAGCAGCGGACCCAAAACCTCCCTTTCCCGAGTAACATTAACCAGCTCTGACTGGGGGATCCTGTTGGATCAGATGTACGGCCAGGCTGGGCCAGTTTCAGCCTGGTCCCCACCTTCACCAGCTTTTTAAACTTTCTCAAAATATACTCTATTAACTTTCCACTATAGTCAATAAGTTTGACGGTCAAGAGTAAGTAAGTAAGTAAGTAAAATTTATTTATATAGCACTTTTCACAGAAAAATATCACAATGTGCTTCCCAATAAAACAACAAAATACAGTTCTAGCTAAACACCAGAAACATATTAACATATGGCAGACAACTTTAAAACCAAGCTTAATGTTTAGCAAACACCTGTTTGAATAACAGAGTCTTTGGCTGCTTTTTAAAAGAAACAACATAGTTTAAGGTGCGTAACAAAGTGGGGAGTGCATTCCACAAACTGGGTGCAGCTGCTTGGAAAGACCGGTCTCCTCTGGTCTTAAAGTGGGTTAGGGGAACTACCAACAGCCTCTGACCTAATGACCTTAGGTTACGGCGAGGAGTAAGTTGCTGTAACAGGTCGGAAATGTAAGAGGGAGTTTGAGCATGTAACACTCTAAATGTAAGGACCAAGATTTTAAAATGAATTCTAAAATGAACTGGCAGCCAGTGAAGGGATGATAGGACTGGAGTAATGTGCGCTCTTCTGCTTGTATGTGTTAAGAGTCTAGCAGCTGAGTTCTGGACAGCTTGGAGGCGAGTGAGTTCTTTATTACTCATGCATGTAAAAAGACTATTACAATAATCTAAACAGGAGGATACGAAGGCATGCATGATCATCTCTAATTCTATCTTTGACACCATTGATCTTAGTTTGGATATGTTCCTCAGTTGGAAGAAGCAGTTTTTTAGTTGGTTGCACTAGTAACATTGCTGAGTCAAAGACAACACCTAGGTTCCTATGACTCGTTTTCACAGACAAGCCCAGGTCACCCAAATATTGCTTGATCAAAGGGGTAATGCTATCAGGTGCAATAATTAATGTCTCTGTCTTATCTGTGTTCAGTTGCAAAGCGTTCTCATTCAGTGCTTGATGTTGCTCCAACAGTTTGCTAGTGTGGATAATTTATGGAGATCTGTGGCCTTAAATGAGCAATACAACTGAATATCATCCGCATAAAAGTGGTAAAATATTTCGCTGAACTGTCTGATAATTTGTCCAAGAGGGAGAATGTACAGGAGAAATAAGAAAGGTCTCAGGACGGACCCATGGGGTACCCCATACAACACTGCTTTATCCGACATGAACCTGTTTGCAAGAACACTAAAACTCCTCCCACCCCGGACAGACTCTCAGACTCCCAAGGAGGATTTTGATTCTGATCTTGCAAGTGGCACGAGATCTTCTCACACCAATACTACACTCCTACATCACATTTGCTCTCAAATTGCAGACTCAGCTTGCTGTGGGACTTATTCTGTGGGCCATATTCTAACATGCCATCAATGTAGCAGTTTACATCCGGCCCTCTGCCAACCTGATGTCAGCATTTAACGTCATTTACACCGCAATTCTCAACTCCAGACTCAACACAGAGTGCCCTCATAATCTCGGGTGACTTTAAACTCGTCACCATGGCCACCACACTAACTTCATCCAGTGTATATATATAGTTCCTTTTACAGAACATCACACATCATACCAGTACTCATTATTACTAGTACTATTTATTCACTACTCCTGTTCATCATTGCAATTCTGTTAATAATGTGTTTTTTATATGAATATATTTCTTCCCAACTTTCAATTATTATTTCTATTCCTTTATGCCTTGTCCAACCATGACACAAGAATTTCCCCTCAGGGATCAATAAAGAGTTCTGATTCTGATTATTCTTATTCTAATTCTGACAATCTGCTCACGGATGGATAGACTTAAAATAGCTATTTTTTCTTTTTGTTTGTCGTTGTGTCTATTGCTGTGATGTGAAAGTATTTGATATTTAATCCTGATATTTATTTGTCTTAGTGTAACATGTCCATTACTGCCATCTTTAACATTTAATTTATGTTGTAACAGTTTTGGCTTGTTTACTTTTATGCATTGCAATATTCAGCAAAACATCCACATACTGTAAATGTGTAGTGCATTCACACTGAGAGCATAAAAGGGGACATCATGTGGACATCGTGTCAGCCCAGGTATAAAACTATAAACTCATTGGATGTATTCATATTAAGAAATTAGTTTTGGTTCTGGATTCTAAAATAGGCTTTTGATCCGCTGGGCATGGCACTACGAATAAATACCATTAAACACGCAACTTCTTTAAGTCTGGATGAGCTGATCAAGTTTATTGACAAAGGTAAACCATTGCTAGTACAACGTGGAATAATTCTGTGGTCATAAATCATCGCTTTGTTGCCAGCTTTGCTGTGGGGTGTAGAGTGAACCACCTACTCCTGAATATGACGAAAACCAAGAGGATGGCCATATAGATGCTCTCATTTCAAGAAATACACAACTATGTGTTGAACCATACACAATCAGGAAGAGGTGATATAGCACTATAAGTAAATATTTATACACAACACATATGAAGAGCATCAGCAAATCTCACTTGACTTTTTAAAATGAACATTTTTAAATGTCTATTAAGTTGAATTAATGAAGATTTGTTAAGAAATTCCATCTTTTAAGTGATAAGTTTGCTGATTTTAGCTTTGGTTTGGACGAGATTGTACATGAGGACGGGTCTGATGGTCTGGTCTCTGAGACCATAGATGAGAGCACTCAGACATCTGGGAAGCATGATAATACAAACATAAATAACAACCTGAATGCGCACAAACATGATCCTGTCTAGTCTTTCGGAGATAGAAAAAAGCAAGGGATTGTACACAGTTGAGGAGAGACTGAGGCCCAGCTTCACCAGATGCAGCAGCAGTGTGTTACGAGCCTTACGGGCCGAAACTTTGTCTGATGAGGCCGACCTGGCTGCTATCATCACACCAATATAGGAGGAAATGACTGCCAAGCCAGCTATTACAAAGACAAAACAAGTGTAGGCTTTTTCATAATCAGCAGCTATTGGATCAAGCATCATGTTGTCATTGCCACAAAAATCTTTCATCTGCAGACTCTCCAGCTCTGCAAATGGAAATTTTAACATTAAAAGAACTTGAATCAGAACATTTAGTGAACTGAAGGCCCAAACAACACAAACAGCCACCCCTGTGTTTCTGACGGTGATGATGGCAGCGTGCCTCAGTGGGTAACACACAGCTACAAATCTCTCCAGACACATCACCACCAGTGTGAGAGGAGAGATATTTGTTATGACATTGGCGAGCATTGTTAGAGCACCACACACAGGATACGACAGTGTTATTCTACAAGCAGCGATTATGTACATTAACTGGCTCAGTGCCATCTGCATTGTGTCTGCAAGGAGGAGGTTAAACAGCAGAATGTAACGAGAGGTCTCACAAAACACTGGTTTACTCCTCAAGGTGAATAACAAGGTCACATTAATGAAGAGAAACGGCACTGTAGTCAGAATGGCAAACAACACTGTTTCCAGTAACCCCTGATCCTGCAGTCCAACAGTGATGTTTGTCTTCGAGTACGACATATTAAATAAACTATAGAAAAACATCAGAAATGTTATCCTATTGATTAAAACTGGAGCACATGGGAGAAATAATTTGTTCAGTTTTTATTCTTAACATTGTCAACATGGCTACTGAGTTAACATAAACCCAAAGTCTGCAGCTTAGTTTTTCCCTGTGCAGACAGATAACAGAGTGGAGTCTTGTTTCCATGTGGGCAGCGCTGGTCTGCAGGGTTTGCCTGTCCTCACATATTGTTTATGAGCTCTGTCTTCACACCTCCTCCATGTGATGTCATCATTTACCAACACCTTTAACTAATGTGGTAGAAGGAATGGACAAGGATTAATCACTGGATATGTATTTGTTGTATTGTAAAATACAGTAACACAAAGTACTTGTTAATAATCTTTATGTTTATAAATGACTGGCATGGCCCTTAAGCAGTATTGTAGATGTATTAACACACTATTTACACTATACAATCAATCTGTATTCTTGTCTGTCCAGAATGCATTTTGATGCCAAAAAGCAGAAATGTCAGAGGAGAAAACTCACAACTGCAACTTAGTCTGTATCTATTTATTCTTTCGCCATGAATGGGTCCTAGCTGTGCATTTTCAGTGGTTTTAATGTAGACGGAGATCAACTCCAAAATGCAGCGGAAACACTGGTGTGGACGAAGATCGTAGTCGTGTTAATTCTCTGTTTGAAAACTAAAACGAAGTAGTGTGGATGGAGACTGGGCCGCAGGGCAGTATTCCAACATGATAACAACCCCAAACACATCTCCAGGACCACTACTGCCTTGCTACAGAAGGTTAAAGGTGATGGACTGGCCAAGCATGTCTCCAGACCTAAACACTACTGAGCATCTGTGGGGTGTCCCTAAATGGAAGGTGGAGGAGCGCAAGGTCTCTAACATCCACCAGCTCCATGATGTCGTCATGGAGGAGTGGAAGAGGACTCCAGTGGTAACTTGTGAAGCTCTGGTGAACTCCATGCCCAAGGGGATTAAGGCAGAGATGAAAAATAGTGGTGGCCACACAAAATATTGATGTTGAGATCAAAAATCTCTTTTACAAGAGAGACCTGGCCAAGGCAGCAGCCATACATAAACACAACATATTAAAATGCTTCGTACAATCATTACAAAATTCACAAAAACAAAAAACACAAAAAACACATCTATTCAAACACAATGGCCTCTGAAGAAAAACAATCACATGTCTCCTTCACCACATTCTTTATGATGCTCTTAAATGTATCAATTGATTCCATGCCCAGGGTGCATAGTATGAAAATGCAGTTTTCCCCAGATCTGTCAAAACCCTGGGTACATTAAAAAGCAACCACTTGGAGGAGCGTAGCTGATAACTAGCAGAATTGAGACAGAGAAGGGTACAGAGGTAAGCTGGAAGTTTATACCATTACCATGGATTTATATATAAAAATATACCAGTGCTGTTTTCTGCGGGTGGTCAGCGATGTCTAACCTACCAGATCATAAAGAATGCAATGGTGAGTGAGGGACTTTGTATTTGTAAGAAAGTGTAGAGATGCATGGCGCACTGAATCAAGGCTCCGTAAGATGTTTCTACAAGTTTTTTTTGGCATTGACAGTAAAGCTAGATTTATTTCTAAAATAAAAGCCAATCTTCACTTTGAGCTTCCTAATTAGATTAGCAATATGTACATTAAATAAAAGTTTGTTGTCTATCCATATACCCAAGTACTTGTACGTGGGTACCCTTTCAATGGATTTACCATCAGACATAACAATGCTAAGATCATCAAGCAACTGTAGGCAAGCTTTTTTTTTTTTTAATTGGATTTAAAACCAATTTTAAATTGAGCAGAGCAGTTTGTAATGACTGAAATGCAGTCTGAAGCTCTTGTACAGCCTGTGCTATGGAAGGAGCATGAGTATAAATGACAGTGTCATCAGCATAGAAGTGTATTTTTGCTTGAACATCCTTACCTAAATCATTTATAAAAATAGAGAACAGAATAGGTCCCAAAACAGACCCCTGGGGGACCCCTTTAGATATCTCAAGAAAGTCAGATTTTTGGCCTTCTGCATGGACACGCTGAGTCTGATGTACAAAATAGTTTCTAAACCATTTAACAGCATTAGGACAGAAACCAGCATCCCTAAGTTTGTTCAGCAACAATTCCTGATCCACAGAATCAAACGCCTTGGATAGATCTACAAATAAGGCAGCGCAGTGCTGTTTTCTTTCTAAGGCACCAATAAGATCATTTATTACCACCATAGCAGCAGTAATGGTACTGTGGCCAGTTCTAAAAAAATGAAATTGAAAATTGTTTAAAATATTATTATCAAGTAAGAACTGTTTTTCACTGTAAATTCACCTGGGATTCAAGGATCTTAGCCAGGATTGACAGTTTGGAGATTGGACAAACAGTCCAGACTTCCAGAGTTCTGTGGCAATCCAAAGGCATATAATGAAAAATGGACCATCCAAAGATCCAAGCTGAAGGAGAGATGTTTTTCTTGGAAAGTTCCACTCATTCAGGCCCAAATGACTAGCATAAATATCTAGCATA
Source organism: Micropterus dolomieu (assembly GCF_021292245.1). Lineage (NCBI taxonomy): Eukaryota > Metazoa > Chordata > Actinopteri > Centrarchiformes > Centrarchidae > Micropterus > Micropterus dolomieu. Next base: position 1,982 of record NW_025742714.1, on the reverse strand, counting down.
CAAACCAAGTCTTTATTGCATTTTACATTCAAACATCCACAACCTCAGCACAAGGCAACATTCAACAACACTAACCCAACAAACAACATAGGACACAGATTCTCACATACCCACAACCACGCACATCTTGCTGAATTTCCTATTGTGTACACTTTCCTTTTAATCTCTACAGGTGCTTGTCATATAATTAGAATATCATCAAAAAGTTGATTTATTTCAGTAATTCCATTCAAAAAGTGAAACTTGGATATTATATTCATTCATTACACACAGACTGATATATTTCAAATGTTTATTTCATTTAATTGTGATGATTAAAACTGACAACTAATGAAAATCCCAAATTCAGCAACTCAATTAGTATCTAAATTAGAATATCAGTAACTAAATTAGAATATTACTTAAGACCAATACAAAAAAAGAATTTAGAAATGTTAGCCAACTGAAAAGTATGAACATAAAAAGTATGAGCATGTACAGCACTCAATACTTAGTTGGGGCTCCTTTTGCCTGAATTACTGCAGCAATGTGGCGTGGCATGGAGTCGATCAGTCTGTGGCACTGCTCAGGTGTTATGAGAGCCTAGGTTGCTCTGATAGTGGCCTTCAGCTCTTCTGCATTGTTGGGTCTGGCGTATCGCATCTTCCTCTTCACAATACCCCATAGATTTTCTATAGGGTTAAGGTCAGGTCGAGTTTGCTGGCCAATTAAGAACAGGGATACCATGGTCCTTAAACCAGGTACTGGTAGCTTTGGTACTGTGTGTTTTCCTGTTGGAAAATGAAATCTGCATCTCCATAAAGTTGGTCAGCAGCAGGAAGCATGAAGTGCTCTAAAACTTCCTGGTAGACGGCTGCGTTGACCTTGGACCTCAGAAAACACAGTGGACCAACACCAGCAGACGACATGGCACCCCAAACCATCACTGACTGTGGAAACTTTACACTGGACTTCAAGCAACGTGGATTCTGCAAAATTTACTTTCATCAGAGAACATAACTTTGGACCACTCAGCAGCAGTCCAGTCCTTTTTGTCTTTAGCCCAGGCGAGACGCTTCTGACGCTGTGTCTTGTTCAAGAGTGGCTTGACACAAGGAATGCGACAGCGGAAACCCATGTCTTGCATATGTCTATGCGTGGTGGTTCTTGAAGCACTGACTCCAGCTGCAGTCCGCTCTTTGTGAATCTCCCCCACATTTTTGAATGGGTTTTGTTTCACAATCCTCTCCAGGGTGCGGTTATCCCTATTGCTTGTACTTTTTTCTACCACATTTTTTCCTTCCCAGCCAGCCTCTTTAGCAATGACCTTTTGTGTCTTGCCCTCCTTGTGCAAGGTGTCAGTGGTCGTCTTTTGGACAGCTGTCAAGTCAGCAGTCTTCCCCATGATTGTGTAGCCTACAGAAAATCATCAAAATTAAAAGGAATGAACACTTTAAATATATCAGTCTGTGTGGAATGAATGTATACATTATACAAGTTTCACTTTCTGAATGGAATTACTGAAATAAATCAACTTTTTTTTTTTCCTCAAAGTGTTTTTATTGAACATCTTATCAAACACAAGATACACTTTTACAATACATTTTCTTTTTATGTTAACCCACCCACCCAAGAACAATCCCCACCTGTTGCACCAATACACATATTAATTTGAAAAGCAAAGAAACAAAAAAAAACAAAAACAATCATTAACATGTTTTAGAGAGGAAAGCACAAGTATGTACAGTATATTACTCCTCTGAGATTGAGAGTAGAGAGGGATCCACCTTCCTAATTTGGTCCAGAACCGGTTGCCAGATATCAAAAAATTTATAGGCACAGCCTGCTGTAGCATACCTTATTTTTTCCATGGTCAGATTGTATAAGAGATCAATGAGCCACATATTAAAAGTTGGAGGGTACTTGTCTTTCCATTTAAGCAGTATCTGCCGTCGAGCTAAAAGAGTAGTAAATGCTATGAGGCTTTTGTTGTTTTGATTTAA
>NW_025742713.1:0-2660 GCF_021292245.1 Micropterus dolomieu | reverse complement strand
CTGTCCGGCCCGGTGACAAATCAGTACATAATTAAATAAATAATAAAACAGACAAAGGAGTATTTTAATACTCTCTTGTTAAAGTAAAATCTGTCTGGCACAATATGGTATCCAGGTCATTATACTCTATACCAGGCTGCTGGGCAGGACAGGTTTAAAAAAAAAAAAAGATTTAAATAATTTCGATGGTCGGGGGGCAGACACCGTCACTATAGGATTCTCACTAAGTAACTCCTGAAATGGAGGAGCAGAGAAGTGTGTTAGACTGCGACTCTGCGTAGGGTTTTGGGTGGGTAACTGCTGAATTAGAAGGGCAGAGAAGTGTGTTAGACTGCGACTCTGCCTCCGGGTCTCAACTCTGGGTTGTCATGGATTTGGTCCACTAATAAACTTGGCCAGATTTCTAGAAATGAGAGCTGCTCCTTCCCAAGTGGGATGGATGCCGTCTCTCCAAATCAGACCAGGTCTTCCCCAGAAGGTCTGCCAAAGCCCACATCGTTTGCTGGACACCACCTCGACAACCAGCGGCGGAATGACGACATGTGGCTATACATGTCATCACTGGTCAGATTTGGCAGGGGTCCAGAGAAAACTACGGTGTCCGACATTGTTTTTGCATATGTACACACCGACTCAACATTAATCTTAGTGACCTCCGATTGGCGTAACCGGGAGTCATTACCGCCGACGTGAACAACAATCTTAGTGTATTTACGTTTATCCTTAGCCAGCAGTTTCAAATAAGACTCAATGTCGCCCGCTCTGGCCCCAGGGATGCACTTAACTATGGCCACTGGCTTCGCTAACTTCACGTTTCTCAAAATGGAGCTGTCAATGATCAGAGTTGGTTTCTCAGCGGGTTAGAAACGTGAACAGGTTGATGGTGCCCCGTGGGCTTTGAATGCTTACGACTATTCCTCCTTCAGACAATCACTCAGCCACCCCTTCCTGGCTGCACAGGGGATGCCGGGGGACGGCTACCACAGGCTAACTCAGGCCGTTCCGCACCAACTACCGGGGACTGGCTAGCTACAGTAGCTAAAGACTGATCTAACAAGGTGCGGAGCCGGACTTCTAAATCACTGAGCCTCACCTCCATGTCTATAAATAAACTACACTTATTACACGTACCATTACCGCTAAAGGAGGCAGAGGAGTAACTGAACATCTGACACACCGAGCAGGAGAAAGTAGGAGAGAGAGAGAAGGAGAAGCCATCGCTAGCTGCTAAGCTAAAGTCGCTAAAGGCTAAGCTAAAGTACTGTAGCGTCAGCTACCAACACTTTTGAACAACTATGAGATTGCGGCGACGTAAATGATGCAGAAAAACTAGTCCATGCATTTGTTACTTCTAGGCTGGATTACTGCAATTCCTTATTATCAGGCTGCTCGAAAAAGTCCATTAAGACTCTTCAGCTGATCCAGAATGCTGCAGCACGTGTTCAGGAAAAGAGATCACATTTCTCCTGTCTTAGCTTCTCTGCATTGGCTTCCAGTAAAATCCAGAGTAGAATTTAAAATCATTCTTTTTACCTACAAACTGAATTGAATTCAAAGCTCTTAATGGTCAGACACCATCTTATCCTAAAGAGCTCATAGTACCTTACTACCCCACCAGAGCACTGCGCTCCCAGAATGCAGGGTTACTTGTGGTTCCTAGAGTCTCCAAAAGTAGACTAGGAGCCAGAGCGTTCAGCTATCAAGCTCCTCTCCTGTGGAACCAGGTTCCAGTTTGGGTTCAGGAGGCAGACACCATCTCCACATTTAAGAGTAGGCTTAAGACTTTCCTCTTTGATAAAGCTTATAGTTAGGGCTGGCTCAGGTGAGTCCTGAACCATCCCTTAGTTATGCTGCTATAGGCCTATACTGCCGGGGGACTTCCCATGATGCACTGAGCTCCTCTCTCCTCTACTTCCTCTCCCTCTGTATGCAACCTAATGTCGTGTAAAAATTCACGACTTGGGCCAGATAAGAAAGCTTGAACTTTTACCAACATTTTTATTATCAACAAAAACAGACACCAATTACAATACAAAAGTTCCACCGGAGTGTGTCAGAGATCGGTGCAAAATAGAACCCCATTCTGTTACCAGAACAGAGACCCGAGTCGACATGAAAACCATGTAACAACTGACTTTCACCTCCTTTTGGACCTCCTTTTATAGCTCTGTTTCTTGGCTTCACATCATCTCTTGGCTCTCTTTCCTACTGCACCTGGGTCTGGGAAAGTCCCTGACTGCCTGCTCCTCCCCTCTGTGTCCTCTGCATGCACTCTGCTTGATCGTGCCATTTCTTCCATAACCTGACTTTTGTGGAATAAACTGGTGTTTTTTGTGCTCTGTGCTAGAAACAGGACATTCTTACTGTGATGGACTATATTGATGTATGTTTTGTAATACAATTTGCACAAAATCTGCTTCTATATTTTCCTTTGCAGGTATTTTTGATGCTGCCTCACTGTGCTCCCTCCCTTTTCTCCCAAAGCACACGAACTTGCTCACACACACACATGTGCCTGGGCAGTTAGATACAGAAAGGAACACACACACTCAGAGCTGTAGAGTTTTAACACTGTGATCCTAACTTTACACTATAAAATAACACTTTAAATGATGACAATGTAGACCACCATTGCTCTAGTAATTAATGATAACAATTTA
>NW_025742712.1:0-2379 GCF_021292245.1 Micropterus dolomieu | reverse complement strand
CCATTTAATCCCAAAAACGCTTTTCTTTTAGGCAGGCTGGAGCAGAAAACAACTCACCTTTCTCAAGTTGTACAGTAATGTCACATGTGTATGAAGGTGGATCAAACAAGCTAATCTTAAATGTCAAAGTAGAGAGGAGCCTAGTAGGCCTATTTATTTTCATTCATTACACAATATGAATAAGCTATGCAGACAGTTGTAAAGAAAGAACATCTTTTTCTTCTGTTCTCTACTTGTTATAGTTACACAGTATTAGGGGTGTGGGCTGTATTAAAAGTATCCACTGTTCTCCCATGCTCTAACACACAGTAAAGATGAAATGTGTGCTGTTCTCACATTCTTCCTCTGTATGTACACATAAACAACAAGGCAGGGAAATGTAAGGAATTTATTTTATTGTTTGGGGGTTATTTGTTGTTCTCCTTCTCCTCCTTCTTCTTTTCCTTTGAAGAATATGGTTATGTTCTCCGCATGCTTCCTCCTGTGTTTTCTGTGTGAGACATAGAAGTACAGTAACTAACGTTAGCCTTCATTAAATAATTTCGACTGGTTAAGTGCAGTAAAGTTAACTTTAAATTGACTTCACCACCACACATAAAACACAGCTTAATAGCAATCACATTTAACAGAAGCATAAAATTTTTCTTAATGGTAACTGTTAAGATTAGTTTATTAGTTAGTCACCACCACTAGCTTAAGAGCTTTAGCCTATATGATGTTAGCACTACATAAATTAGCCTGGCGGCTAACAGACTTTTACTCTCCTCATAGTTTAACAGATTACATGTATTATTCATAATACTCACCGCTGGTGAAGTCACTGCATCTCCCAACAGAACACCACGGTTGAATTTTCACCCTGAATGGCGTTTTTGTTGAAACAGCAGCTGAAAACAGCAGAGCAAGGAGCTGCTCCTGTGGGAGCATTTACCGTAAATACTCGAATAGGAGTGCACTCCAGATTTAGCTGCGGCTAACTGATATGGCTCTCAGAAACAACAGCTCTCCTGCAGTTCTCTGTACGTATAAGTCGCTAATTGAAAACTCTGTAGGTCAGAGTGTCCACATGAAAAGAGAAGGAAGACATGGCTGGTAGTGTCTTCAAACAGAGTTGTTAAACACCTCAGCGCACTGAAGGAAGCCATCTGACTGTGTGAAGAGCAGCTTGTTGATGTCTGCAGGCAGAGTAGGCCTAGAGCTCTCCTGTCTGACTGGTCCACCAATAGCAGAGAAGATGACCCCTTGAGACACAGCCCCTCCTCATTTGCATAATGAGGCAGAAATGCATACAGAAATTTAAAAAGAACAGGCAGAAATAAATACCATGGGTGAAAATAAATAAGGTAAAAAAATACAAAGGAAGAATAAAACAGACAAAAATATTAAAACACACACATAAATAAATACATTTAAAAAATAAGTAATTAATGAAGTTGAAGATTATAACAGAGAATAAATAAATAAGGTAATTATAACAAAGGTGAATAAGTAAAGGCACTAATTAAAATATGTACATTTGTCTCCTTGTATAATTGAATTACTACCTACATTTATTTATTTACTTTATTTTTTTGTGTATTTAATTGGATGCTTATTTATTTATTGAGCATTTATTTATTTCTGTATTTATTTCTGCCTGTGTCAGGATCAGTAACGATCAGTAACGAGTTCGTTACTTCTGGTACAACCAGATTATTATATAGTCTGTAGTTCCAATCTCTTGTCTCCGGCTAATAAAAATAGGTTCCTGTTTCAAAAACGAACTCTGTCTGATAAAACCAGACCGTTTTTAACATCCGGAGTCTGGGGTTATAGATAACCATAGTTAATAACTGGTCTACAAGATTACCTGAGGATGACAGTTAAACACACAACACGACTCATTGAGAAAGCAGAGGTAGGGGGGACACGACTCATTGAGAAAACAGAGGGAGGTGCGGGGGGTGGAGCACATTCCTCAATTCACCCTGCACAACCTATGCTACACCAGAAAGAGTGAGAGGACAGAGAAGAGGAGACACAGACTCACAAGTTTAAGACTAGGCTACAGCTTTGGAGTGATAATGATGGCAAGTTTGTAAGACAAAGCACTAGCAAAGTAATTTGGAACTCTCTCTTATTTTGCTGCATGCTGTTGAAGGTAATTTATAATGCTGTTTAATTTTTACTCACCGTTATACCATTTTACTGCTTTACTGTCATTATTTCAATTTATTCTTCACTTGTTTAATAATAAAGACTGACTTGATTCCAAATCAATGAAGAAACCTCCTTGTTTAATAATAAAGACTGACTTGATTCCAAATCAATGAAGAAACCTCCTACTGATCCTTTGCTGGCCCCGGAGATTCCTCCTTTACTTATAACTCACTGCTATAC
>NW_025742711.1:1192-19249 GCF_021292245.1 Micropterus dolomieu | reverse complement strand
TAGTTATTTTCAAGAAAAAATGCTACAAAGTGTTTACAAAGTTCCCTTTAATATCCTAAGCTCTACCTGGATCGTCCTCTTCTGCCTCACCTGTGAGCGTCTAAACTAAGTATTCAAAAAGGAAAATTAATTAACAGGATAGCAATCTCTTATTTCTAACCAACATCAACTCACATCAACAACTACTACTACTTCTCCCTCTCAGCAACAGAAAGAAAGAAATCACAGGGTGGACCCCACCCTTTTCTCAAACAATCATTGGCTATCAAAATTTGAACATCACATTGATTTGCTTTAACATTACTTTTCCTTTTTGGGTAGATTGTTCTTCTGTCTGGTAGTTGCAACACCCCTTTGCTTCAGTTCACAAATTTTTCTCCAAATAAGGCAATAGGAAATATCATACAGGTCTCTAGAGATATCATGCAGGTGTGTACAATGCATGTTAGTACAAAGAGGCCAAATAAAGAGGACCACACTTCTTAAACAAATGAACATTTCTTCTTTTTCATAATCTTAAATGCATGCACAAATGAAAATCCGTTTTAAATGCATCACACCAAATACAAGATACATTAAATCATCATTTCAACAGTCTTACTTTTCTCATTTTCTTCCTGTGGCGGTTGTGGTTGGGAGCCAACACCCGGCAGGCCACATCCGCCCCGAAACAACCTCCATGTGGCCAAGCACATAATTTAATATTGCCTATATGACAACAAAAGTAAACTACAGTGTATGAAAGTAGGTGAGCTATCTCATCTTTGTTGAGTTTCACATGCACTGTACCGATCACCGCCAATCAAGGGTCAACACTTGCTGTCCGACCTGCAGCCTCTCCGCTCCTACAGAGCGCCTCCACTCCGCACGCGCGCGCGCACACACGGAAAACGCAAGGTTTTAATCTGCTCAGTCTCTCATCCACCGCAGCTGTGTTTTACACAAGCACAGCGCTAGTTCAGATAATAGATCATTGTTACAAACAAGCTAAACTGAAAGCTGTCTGTCTTCAGTAACTGTTTAACTTAGTTTGCCACGTACATTAAAATATGGCACATCAGGGGCATTTTTAGGATCATGAAACATTGGGGGCTTAGCCCAGCCCATAAGACTTCATATCTTCACATAATAATTTCCCCCCCCCCCCCCCAATCCCCCAAGTTAAGTCTGTAAGGCAGTAAAGCCTTATACGGCACAACAAAACACAAAACTCACAACAACACTATTTTGTGTCTCATTTTGATGTTGCTAAATTGTAATGTCATGTGTCTAATTATAATAATATAACAACAAAACTGCGACAGTTTGAACAGGGAGTAAATTGTGAGTGTTAAAGACTTAATTTCCTGCATTCTGGTGTTTTTCTGCACCAATGTCTGCCTTTTCTGCATCAAATTATTTATGTAAAGGGACACACAAAACTCAGGTAGCAGCAGGGGACTAAATCTTTGTGAGCCGGTTTCACTGGTTGCTTTTAAATGACCTGAAGGCTGGCAATTCTGCCTTCAGATGTTATGACTGATTACTTGTTTGATCGTCCTTGATGCTGAATTGTGAATATTTAAGAACATTTTGATATTTTATGACCTTGTAACTGATTATTTATTTCCATCTTAAATGTGCGGCCTCGAGCACCTTTTTTTTTTCTCCCTCAACATTTCTACAGGCTACATTCTGTCCTCGACTAATGTGGACTGTGATGGTCTCTTAGTAAACCGCCTCCTATGAGCCAGCTCCGAAATCAACTGAGCCAGGAAGGCAATGCCACAGAAAACTTTACATTAGGAAAGGGGGGGGGGCAAAACATAGATTTTGAAATGAAATATGTATAATGGCTCCTCTGCCTATCAGGTGATTAACCTCACCTCAAATCACAAGTTCAGTGCCTCTGATGAAGTGCAGCTCACAGCCGCTTCAGGTGGAGCAGAGAGGACAGACACACAGCGACTGCTGGATCATCTTATTCTGGCTAATTTGCAGTAGAATAAATAATAACAATAATCTCTCTCTCTCTCAGTCTCTCACTCACTTTTAATAACATGGTAAATGTAATACCTGCATAATTTGTGCCGTCATTAATAAATAATCCGAAATTATGTTTTCTGGAATTATGCTAGTTTAGCGGAGTTAATGATTCCACTTGCCATCACTGTTTGTGGTATTATTAAATTAAATCTCCATTTTGTCATTAGTCAACTGTTTAATTTTTACACTGTTAACTAGTTTTGTTATACTGTTTATTTTATTATGTATTTTGTGAGAGTAACGGACATTGTTGGCCATGGAGACCTTTGTGTGTGGCATGGGCGCCTTCTGCTGTGCCCCTGCAGATTTGAGCGGTTCACCCCAAAACTTAACTACATGTGCTGTCTCCGTGAAACTTGCTGAAACCGATCTTTATCCTGTGTTACCAGATACACGGCAGATTAAAGCCAAAGACCCACGTGTGTGTTTCACTTTTCTACACAATGCAAACACTCCACTAGCATGTGACTATCAGTAGATTATTTATCCTGTGAATAAAGTCTATGGTCGTTAAAATATATAAACATTTCTGTGAAAATACGTAATTACAAAGACGAATGTTAAAAAAACAGTCAGGCAGCTGATGCTGGTTCTCACTGAACTGCCCCTTTCCATTAACCTTAGCTGCATGGCATATTTGTATTAATATTGTTTCCGAATCAAGGTCCCATGGCCCAGATGTAACATTAGAGGAGCGTGACTTGGGCATTTTTAATTTTAATTGTGCATGTTATGCTGTTACTACTTTGGTGGTTAACATTGTTGTTTTCCTTTTAAAATTTTAGATAATGAAGTTGATGGAGAAGCAGTGGACTGTGGATTGACTGAGAGGATGGTTTCATACCTCTTTGAAGGATTGTTTAAAAAGCAAGCTAAATTCAATCGATTTGTTCAGCAGTGGAAGGAAACCGTGCCTGTAACCCTCGAACCTGTCCCGATACAGTCAGGGCAGGCTACAGTAGAACCGAAGGTAACTTAATGTTGTGCGATTGTTGTAGGCTTAAGCGAAACCATGGAAAAATAACAATATCATTTCATCTATATATCATCTCGTCTCGATAAGCAGCTTGGTCTTATGAACACCCAAAAGAATGACGGATTGAACGGAAATTGGTGTGAAGAACTTCTGTATGGTTGTTGCGGACATAGCTATGGTAGGCATGAGAAGAAAGACGGATGAGAATTCGGCAGTGTGGTCTAATGCCCGATACGGAATGAGTGACCGGAGTATGAGTCCAAAGAATCTTGAATTATGGGATAGGCGGAGATGGGGACACGGAATGTGGGACGGCTCTGCCTGAATCAGTGGTGAAGGTGGGCGTTACAGAGCGGTCTGGTAATGTAGGGTGTGGTTGTCTGTGTGTGCCAGGATGGCTAGACCTCATGCCCCCAAAGAATGGCAGCGTTTCGAAAGGGTGGAGGAAGGAGGAGGGTGATGACTGTTCTGGTGGCTGCTCGGATGCGGGCATCGCCTCCGCGGCGATATTGATCGGCCTTGTGGGATGATGCGGGGAGTTTAGGTGTCCTATGGAGAGAGAGAAATAGGTACTTGGTATAGTGCAACGGGGGAGATAGTTTGGTATGTACGGAGAAATGTGAGCTTGGGAAGGAGGCTTGGAAGGGAGTGGATTAACCTCTTGGTACCGGACCTGCCCGATTTTTGCTGTTCTAGCTGTTTTCCGTCCAAAAATGGTGGTCCATTGTGTCAATGGGGGCCATCTGGTGGGCCCCCGTCTTAGTGAGCTCGACTTAGCTGATGAAGTAAAGAAGAAGAGTTTGCTTTGACAGAGGCGTCTTTATCAGCCTCTGCTGGCGACCCGTAAGTTACGCAGACATGCGGGATATCAATCGATTTGTTTCTTCGATGCGAAGAGCCCGCTTAGATTCCTGTAGGATGTTCTGTTCTCAAGCTGTGGTCTGTAAGCATGGGAGTGCTTTTGGTTGTAGGGATATTGACAGTAAATGTTGTTTTTTTGTTTTTCCTCAATATTCCAATGTTTTGAAAGCTTTATGTTATTTGAATGTGGTTGTATGGAGAGAAATGTTTTGAAGACTGAGTAAAGTAGACCATTCAAAAAGGAAATTTCCTGCGTCCTCTGGACGCCTGCAGCACCATGGACCCTGCCAAACTGGACGGAACCTTAGGGACATAGCCTAAGCACCCCTGTGCCATCCTGCACAGGGGTGCAGGATGGCTCTGACCCTCCCCGGGGCAAACACCAGGGATCGAGGAGAAACCGAAAGTGCCTGGAGATCCCCCACCCTCCTCAGAGAGGTGATACCGAGGAGAAAGGCCATCTTAAGGGTCAGGTGCTTGGCCTCAGCCGACTCCAGGGGTTTGAAGGGGGCCTCAGCCAGCACTTTCAGAACCACTGCCAGGTCCCAAGTGGGAACCCTGGAACGAGTCACGGATCTCATCATCCGGGCTCCACGGAGGAAGCGCACAACTACTGGAAGTCTCCCCAGAGGCCCATCCCTCAGAGGGACGTGGAACGCTGCAATGGCAGCCACATAAACCTTGAGTGTGAATGGGGAAAGGCCAGCAGAGAAACGGTCCTGGAGGAACACCAGTACCATAGTCAGGGGGCAAGTAACTGGGTCCACCGCCCGTTCTCTACACCAGGTGACAAACACATTCCACTTCAGGCCATACGTCCTTCTCGTGGACGGGGCTCTGGAGCTGAGCAGCGTCTTGACTGTTCCCGCCGTCAGGCCTGCCTCAAGGAACTGGGCCCCCTCAGGGGCCAGACCCACAGTCTCCACAGGGCGGGGCAAGGGTGAAAGACCTGGCCCTCCACCTGAGACAGCAGATCCCTCCTCAGGAGCGAGATTATGTCCGAGAACCACACTCGGCGGAGTAGTTTCATTCATGATTTCAGCCCTGCCACGCCCAGAGGGTTTCCCATAGTGTCGTCACCGACGCAGTTCGAGTTACCTCGAAGGGGAACTAGCGGCTGAACTGTCTTCAGCATGTTTAAGGTGTCAATAGACGTGGTCTGGGGTATCTGTGCGGCTAGATTGAGCAAACATGTTTTAATGCGGTAGCTATATAAAGGCAATGTAAAAGTATTTAAAGCTAAGCTAAAATAGCACAAGACTCCTAAGGTTTAATTGCTGGAGGTGGAAGGCGGCATGCAGCCTGGGAAGCAAGATGGATGTGATATGTAAAGAACCCAGTACCGCTTGATCACAAGCTGAGTCCGAGATGATTGGAAGATAGTCGTCCGCCCTGCAATGAGGGAAAACTGAACAATTGTGTCACGACAGAGGGAAAAGCGAATGCAAACTCGACGGCTGTAAGTTCTCTGGAGCAAGAAGAGAAGAGAGCTCCCTCGGCCCGGCGGCAGGACCTGTGGAGGCAGGAAAAGAGAGCGAGGTCAAAGAAAGCACCAGATAGAATCAACTGCCGGAGTGAATGCAAGACTGGTGAGGGGCGCCTGACCGAGGGAGGGTAAAATGGGGGTTAGCAGATGCTAGTGTGAGGTAAGGTGGGCGGTATGACGGAGCCTGGATTAGCTGTGGAAACAGAAAACACATGGGGAATGGGGGAAGGGGTGGAGGAAGGGAGGGGGGGGATGGGCGGGGAAAGAAAAGGAGGAAATTGGGTCGTCCATGTGGTCCAGCGACTTGGCTAGCTGTAATGGACAGAAAGAAAGAGAATGAGCCGCCTGTTCGGGGAAGAATGGCTATGTTGGTAGCAGCTGAAGGAAGTGAAGAGTAAAGGATGTTGGGATGAGGGATGTGCGTGCAAGGGTGGGGAATGCAGCCTGCTGAGACGTGGATGAGGGGAAGAGGGAAAACAAATAAAAACATCAGACGGCAGGGGAGCAGGCACAGGGGGTAATACTACCTGGCCCTGTGTGTAGGATTAGCCGCCGTCGCCATATCCGACTGTCCAATTGCACAATGTCACTGACTGGAGGTCTGTGCTCACTCGAAAGGTCCCTGCAGTGGTCAAACTGGATGGGCAGCCAGTCTGCAGGGCTGTTGCTGTGGATGAAGGTGTTATCGGTGCATTTTGTGCCTACCTCGTCTACAACGTAGTGTATCCATCTCGTCTGAAGAACACCCTGCTTTTCATTCAGCGGTATGTTCTGAAAATGTCTGAAGATGGTGACAAGCCTCTACCTGTGACTGTGACCAGGGTAATCAACCTTTTAGGTTAGCCTGCCAGCAATGCCTAGTCCATTCAGCTGTCCTAAATGCTCTCAGAGAGCCTTCATGTTATTAAAGTTAATCCAGCACATCGGACTTTTCCAAGCACACGAGCCACATTTTATCATAACTTGCGGCCTTAATGACTGTCAATCTACCTTTTCCAAATACGAGTCCTTCCGTCGGCATATTTACCGGAAGCATAAAGACATTATATTTCCTATAGGCAGACATGCCAGTGCTCATGATATCCATAAACAGTAGTTGGGGAGGAGGAGCAGGGGCCAGTGATGCTGTAATCCTCCTGCACTTCCTAATATGAACGTACTGTTGTCGCAGTTTAGAGAAAATCTTTTGGACTTCATTCTGAAATCCAGGGGGAAAAACCACCTTCCTCAGACGGTTCAACAAGAAATACTGGATGATTTGTTTGACTTCTTTAAAGAAAACTATGATGCATTTCTTAAATATCATCTTGAGAAAAATGGCTTCAATGTTGAAACTTGAACTTCTCGTCCTGAACTTCTGCACTCCTCTGACTTTTTTTTCAGAGGCATCAAAACTTGTTAGGTCTCCATATATGCTGAAAAACTATTGTAAATCAAACCTCGAAATGACTGAACCTGTAGACTATGCACTGAGAGATTCAGGAGGACGTAAGATTAGAAGCTACTCATATGTACCCATTTGTGATGTACTTCAGAAATACTGCTCTCGTGAAGATGTTTGGGATTATACGCAGACAGAGCGAAATAGCGAAAGAGATGTACATGTTTTAACTCATTGTAGAGATGGATTTTGCAGAAAATCCAAATGCATTAAGATTACACCCATGAGGATGAATTTGAGGTGTGTAATCCGCTGGGTTCTGAACGCAACAAGCACAAACTTATGCGTTTTACTATACTGTTGGAAATGTAGGTTCAAAGTACTGTTCACAGCTAAAACATATTCATCTAGCTTTACTTGTCCGTTACAGTCACGTCAAACAGTTTAGTTTAGACGAATTTTTGAAACCGTTACTGGATGACCTTGAGAAATTGGCATCAGAGGGACTGACCGTCTTTGTTAATGGCACTGAGAAACGTGTTTATGGAGCTGTAGCTGCAATATTGGGAGACAATCTGTCATCTCACATGATAGGTGGATTTAACATGTGCTTTAGTGCTGGTCGAATCTGCAGATACTGCATGGCTACTCACTCTGAGATGAAAAAGAACTTTTGTTTAAAGAAATATTGATGTACACAGATACCACTATGTATAAAACAAAATCCAGAAAACAAAGGAATGTATGGCGTTCATGTGTATTTAACCAGTTAGATTACTTTGACGTCACAACATCTCTTCCTCCTGTCACGATAAGTGGTGTGGTGAGGCAGGTTGGAGGACCCAAACACAGGACGCAAGGCAGAGGAGGTACGGTTCAAAAAGGTGATTTATTTAACAAACAAAAAGCGAGTACACTTATGAAGAAAGACTAAAATAAATATCTAAAATTCAGTTTGAAGTTGTCTTGTTTTTCTTTCACTTAAGGAGTGGTGGCTCTTTTTTGCCACTCAAAGGTACAAAATGGCCCGTCTGCAGACACACAACAGTTTGGGACTGAACCACTGGATGAGAGGAAGAGGTGGATAAATTAAACTTACTAAACTACACTTTTGATCAGACAGAAATCTCACCACAAATCCACACAAATGTTCACTTCAGCACCTCAGATAAAGTGCAGCTCACAGTCCCAAACAGAGCAGGTCTGCGCCTCAGATTTTAGACCGTGACTCACAGTGCGAGAACAGATCGCATTGCATCAGCTGGGTGGAGTTCACTCGCCTTCTCGTTATTATCAGTTATACATTTGTTTTTCACTGCATGAGAAAATCGATGTGTGGCGTCACAACGTGTCAAATGTTTTGACCGTACCATTTTCACAATAACAGCGGGGACCGGGTTATCAGATGAAGTTTGAAATATGTTTTAATGATACATTTATTTATCATGTAAATACATCTAAACACTTCTGTTATTTATAAAAGACAGTAAGTTAAGTTGTCTAACTTGATCCCATTTAAGGTTTGACCATAGACCTTTGCTTGGCCCCCCCCCCCTCGGCCTTGGGGCGGGGTCATCTGTACCCTTTGACCCCCCCCTGACGGCGGGCCTGAAATGTTGAGAGCAGTGTGTGAGAAAACATTTTTCTGCAATGTTCTATCGTCTGAATTTTATAAATTGTTTCCCCAGCAGATGGCGCCCTTCTTACTGCAGGTATTTCATGAAGTTTAATAGCCAAAACCTTTCCATGGGTATGACTCAGGACATTTTTCAAGTGAGCAAAACTATTGGAACATGTGACTGACAGATGTTTGTTGCCCAGGTGTTGCCTTTTAGGTTTTTTGTCTAAACATTTAATAGCTCTGCATTACTGTGAATAACTGGCTCTTAAAGATTGTGATGTTGAGTTAGTTGCTAATATTCCTGTGAAAAGCTCGATTACTTACTTTTTTATCGTAATTGATAAAAACAAACTCCAAAGATGCAAGAATAACCTCACTCCCATTGTTGAAAAAGTGAAGAAATTCAACCTGTGGCTTTTACCTGATTTATCTTTGAAAGGCAGGATTTTACTCCCAAAGGCCGAAGGAATATCAAGAGTATAAATACGCTGCTCTATCTTTATCAACAAATGTGTAAAACCATAAAGTCCTTTATGATTTTGTATGGAAAAATCACAATCATTATCTGAAAAAGTCTGTTTTAATGAATGAGTTGCCTACAGTACAGAACAATAAACACAACTCGTCATTCAAAAAAAATGATCGCTTGAGTGAATTTACTTTAATGATTGAAAACAGCTTCTTTCTGTAACTCCGTGAAAGTGCAACGTATCCCCCTGATTTTTCCCGGTTCTGTGTTCTGTATGTGCTGAGGTAGTTTGGCATATCAGACTTGTAAGGGCTCAAAGAAAATCGCTGTGTTTCATTCGTCCCGCGTTACAATCGTCCCGGCTACGTTTTTATTCATACACTCATGTCATGTGAGGGACTAACCCGAGAAGTTGTGGAGTGCCACCCAGCATTTCACGCCACACAGAACACAAGGGCTGACGCGAACAACCTGGTATCATCTAAAGGCCTATGAATAACGCACCGATTTCTAAAGTCATTTGGCGAGCTATTCCAACGCATTTTTTGCATTTGTTATTGTTATTTCACGCCGTTTAGACTGCATCATACAGGCAGGCCTACACACCTGCAACAGAGAGACACAGGCCTAATCCCAATGTGGGCTTTAGGGCTGCCCCACTGTCAGATCGTCAAGTGCGCGAGGGCTTTATCACGGACATTTTGAGCCCTTTAGACCCTGTCCGTAAGTCTGCATGGTCCAGTCCCAATGTCCCCCCTGATCCCTGATCCCTCACAGACTTTACTGACGTAACTTGGAAAATGATTGAGTTTAAGAGGCTGCAAGTGCTCAAAATGCTGTAAATAGGAACAGGACAGCACTTTGCCACTTTATCACCTTGAAGACGCTGAAACACACTGCACACTTTTAATTTCATGCTTTTGCCTGATTTATAAGTCCTGCAGGCTCTCGCCCTACAGAGTGGAGGAGAGGTAAATGTCAGTATTTGTAATTGATCAACACACTATTGTTGGTCAAACAGCACGTTTTGAAATATGTTATTCAAATTCCACAAGTTTGGATGAAATGGAATTAGGGAACATATTTTAAAATACATTAATAGGCTTTTTTTGCTAACCTTATCCATTGCCAGTATCATGATTTGTTTGATTAATTTGTTAATCATTAAGGTCCTGAAATCTTCTAATTTAGTGGGGGACATCTATTAACATGCCTTAATGCACATGTTGATGTGATTCAGTTGTGCTAATAATATAGAATCTCATTCTTTACACGTCTTACCTTATAAACGTGCGTCCCAAATAGCATTTTCTATTTTGCAGCTCCGCTGCGCTGCTAGCATTTGCTGCTGACTTCCGGGAACTATTCCGACGATCCATGATCTGCCATTGCTGTGAAAAACTGGTCCACTGGAGTGAACGGAGATGACGTGACTCTCTTTAAAGGGCTCTGCCCGCGGTTATGTAGATATAAATGTCTCATTCTAAGGTAATTAAAACATATGTAAGGTCATTATGTAAGGTCTTTACACCACTGAAAACATAGTTATGGATATTATACTGCATTTCTGTCAATAGAGCCTCAGAAATGTTACACACCAGACCTTTAATGGAGAAAACAATCAGCAGTTACAGTTTCTCTCTCTTCTCTTCTATCGAGTCTTTTCTGTAGAACTCCTTCAACACAAGAAGCAGAACTGGAAACATGTGGAAATATTTTGTTGCTTGTTTTAAAGTAAATGAATCTTAAGTAAAAAAAAAATAAAAAAAAATAAAAACCAGACAGATATTTTGACTCTGTCCTGGTGAATTAAATCATCATTAAACTTTCTATGAAAGGACAGAGAAGGAGACGAGAACAGGTAAGATGGACAGCAGCAGAGGAACCGAGAGGGGAACCAGGTGAGCGGCTCCAGAGATGCTGATCTGCCTGTCGATCCAGGACTGATACTGGGACACTCGGGTGTAGACTCCTGGGACATTAGGCAGGGCACAGCCTCTTCCAAAACTCACCACTCCAGCCTGGACCCAGACAGAGCCGTTTTTAGTCACCAACGGGCCGCCTGAATCCCCCTGCAGACGTCAGACAGGTCGGTTATACTTCATACTTCTGCTCTCAGAGGGAAATACTGTCCTTTTTATTCACCAGAGTCAGATCTATTTATTAGTGCAGATTTAAACATGTGTGTTATTAGTTGACGGAGGAGTGTTTTGCAGACAGACTCACGTCACAGATGCCCTTTCCTCCCTGAGTCACACCAGCACAGATCATGTTGTTTGTGATTTTACCACCGTAGGTAACGTTACAATCACTGTTGGACACAATGGGAACGCTCAACTCCTGCAGGTTCTTTGGGAAAGGAAGTGAAACTGAAAAAGAAAAGAAACATTGGTGTTGGGTCTTGGGGTGGTGATGGCGTAATGGATAAGACACATGCCTTTGGTGTGAGAGACCCGGGTTCAATCCCCCACTGTGGTCCATCCACCATTGTGTTCCTGCGCAAGACACTTAACCCCTAATTGCTCCAGAGACGTGCGACCTCTGACAAAATCACTTTGGATAAAAGCGTCAGCTAAATGAATAAATGTCATTTTTCTTTGTGTCAACAATGTGTGTCTCCAGCAGTGCTGTGTTGAGGTTTGTCAAACTAAGACAGAAGACAAGTCCCACATAAACCGTCCTGCTGCCCTAAATACTCTCTAGAGGTCCACATGTGGATTCATCCACCTCGGAATATTGTTCAACAAATGCACCATTTATTCCTGATTGTTTGGTAGAAACTATCGAGAGCAGCTGTTTTAGGAAATTACAGAAAAGAAAAAAAAAACAACAACAATAATGTCCTTAGGGAAACACACTAAACTATATTTACATCTTCAGGAGGAACCAATGGGCTCAGAGCTGCCAGCACAGACAGGAAGTCAGACAAGTGTTGAGAGACGGACTGACATGTTTCTGGTTTGAGTCTTTTCATGAGTTTTGTTGACAGTAAGAAATCCAAAACATTGACCGCCTTTTCCTTTAATTATTATAAACCTTTATTACAGTGTAAAGGTCAGCCTTTTTGACTTTGACCTGAGGCAGCCCAAAATCAGAGGACAGGCTCAGTGGTTTCCATTTCATGCAGTCCTGGTTCCTGCAGTAAAAATCCCATTCATCTTTCACAAATGATGTTTGGTGAGCCACAAAAGATGATCAACTGTAAGAAAACATCCATCTGTCCATTTTCTGCCTCTGATCTACAGCAGGGTCTCTGTGGCAGCGGGCCAATCATGTTCCAGACGGCCATGATCCGTTACTGAAGTAAAAGTCCCGCATATAACATTTTACTTTAGTAAAAGCACAGAAGTATAGTGACAAAGTACCGAAAATGAAAATTTTTTTTTTATGACGTCATCTTGTCTAAATGTGTAGTGTTATTGTGGTGTTTGCAAAACACAATACAAACTGAATTAATCCATACGATCATTCACTATTAACAAAACATTTTAAAATGACTGTCGAATAAATTTAAATTGTCACCGTTAGTTTGGATTCTCCCCCATCCGGAGACCCAGCAGGTGGTCCCGGCGTTAAAGACGCTGCCGTCCACCGCCAGACACACGGGTCTGATGTAGTCGGTGAAGGTAACAGGTGAGGACAGCTGCAGCAAGGCTATGTCGTTATCCTTCGTGGTGTTTTTATAGTTGGGATGCTGGATGACGTGGGACACAGTCCGGGACATCCCGTTTGTATTAAAGTCTAGGGTGTCAAGGCCAAGGTTAACAGTGAGACCGGGTGAGGTGCTGAGAAGCAGAAAAGACAACATGTTTAAATATGTGATGGATACTGGTGCTGACTGTGCATGAATTTTAGAATAAACTACATTAAATAAATCATGGTTCATTTCTCCAGTCAGTTCCCTTGACCAATGAACTGGCCTGGATCTGAACCTTTTGTCTTAATCTGTATGTATAGTAACATCAGTGCCAGTTTCTTCACTTGTCTTTTTGTGCTTTTATTATGCTTATGGTTTGGAGTTCATGCTCAAAACTTGCTGCAAAAAGTCATTTCTCTTGTGGAGCAATATGCATCATGTATGTACGTATGTCATGCATTTATTACAACTTTAATGGTGTCTGATTATTGCTAACAGCATAAAGAAAAACATGCAGTGTGGTTTTAACGTGGGTTACTGAGGCACCCTCATTGCATTCTCTGTTGCTAAGCTTGCACAGGTGAAGTCATGTGACAGGATTGAAGCTCACCTGTTTAAACAGTGCGCAGCAGTCAGGACCCACTGTTTGTTGATCAGGGAGCCTCCACAGAAATGACCTCCGTTGCTCTGCAGACTGACCTGCCAGGGCCACGACCCTGCAGGAGCATCCGCCCCTCCTACGATCCTGGTGTTGAGCGGTGCAGTGCCACAAACTGGAGGGAAACAATCAGAATTCATGTATATTCATGTTTTTGGGTCCAGTTTGTTCACAGTATTGTTTCTCTCTGGGTGCTATCATCTGTGTGGTTTAATCCAGCATGAGCTCGGCTCTAAAGATGATCCTGTCAGTCTGTCTGTCCAGCTCTTTGGTCTGGATGAATCAACAACTATCGGATAGATTGTGATGAAATGTGTTTCAGCCCTTCATGTTCTCCACAGGATGAACTGTAATAACTTCTGACATCAACACTTTGTTTATGACCAAATACACACACACTGTCAACCGCTTATCCTGCGCACAGGCTGGAGCCAATCCCAGCTGACATCGGGTGAAAGGCGGGGTACACCCTGGACAGGTCGCCAATATAGAGGGGTCATGTCTCTAGTAAACAGGAAGTAGCAGGAGGATAACGGGGGAGATAACGGGAAGGCAGGGTCCTGTGATAATCTGTGTTCAGACAATAAAGCAAGCAGACATTCCATGTGGTGATTAAATTCAGGATGCAAGTCTAATTCAGTACAGGTACACAACGATTCCCCAGCTTCAGCTGTACGATGATGTTTACTGCTAACAAGCTAAACTAAGATGGTGAACGTGCTAAACATCATCATGTTAGCATTGTTATTGTGGGTGTACTGACGTTAGCATTTACAACCCCAATTTCAATGAAGTTGGGACGCTGTGTAAAATGTAAATAAAACCAGAATACATTCATTTGCAAATCCTTTTCAACCTATATTCAATTTAATACACTACAAAGAAAATATATTTAACAACAATAACAATGTTCCTCAAAGTACAATTGCAAGGAATTTAGGGATTTCATCATGTACAGTCCATAATATCATCAAAAGATTCAGAGAATCTGGAGAAATCCTCCAGCTGAACTCAGAGTAAACAGTGATCCCTGTCATTGAGCACACGGAAAAGCAAATTCTGCCACAGTTTCAAAGAATCTTGGCATTTGGTTGTGCAATCGTGTTTTTATCGTCATAAAAATACATCTATCTTAACTTTTAAGGACACTGACACCATGTTACACACCGTCATCTCATCACGCCTGCATTACTGCAACAGTTTTACCTGCTTGACCCAAAAATCTATTGATCAACTCCAGACTGTCCGGAGCCAGAACCAAGAAATGTGTTCACATCGCTCCTGTTTTAGCTTCATTAAACTAGCTCCCACAATGTAGAGGTCTGTTGTCGGTTTAAGAGACTGAAAACTAAAGGGGGCCCAGTGTTTGCAGTCAGGGGCCCGAGGCTCTGGAACAACCCGAGGAAATCAGGTCGGCTGAGCCAGTGAACTCTTATAATTTCCTTCTTAAAACATACTTCTATCCTTTTACTGATTTTACATGACTTTATTTTTATTTTCTTTACACTGCATTTGAATTATTTTCTCATTTTAATTCCTCAAAATAACTTCTTATACATCTTTTTAAACATATTTAAACCTGATGTTTTTTTACGACCTGTGTGTTTTATTTTCTGATCTTGTGAAAGTTAATTTGGACATGGATTTTGAAAAGTGCTCAATAAATATAGATTAAAATAAGAAGAAGCTTGTTAACATGTTAGCATGCTGCTGGAAGCACAGCAGGAGCTGATGTAAAATTCAAAGTTACTAGGACTCATCCTGAGGGGAACATGAACGTCTGAACCACACTTCATCACAATTTAACCAACTTCTGTGGAGAGACAGTATTCGACTCTAATGGAGCTTCAAAAGTGCAACTAAAAGCTGCTTTTCAGACCTGGACTGGATTAATGATGAGGGTTTAAAGTCTGTTTTTAACTCAAGGAAACAGAAATCCAATGAACAGAATGAAAGAAAGAATGAGGATAGAACTCACCAGCTGACTGCGCATTGCTTCCTGTAGGCGAGACACAAATAACAGTACATTTAGTCACAGGAAACTTTATTTGATTGTGCAGTGATTATAATCTTCAGATTATCTTTAAATGTGTTTATTTAATTGTCCCTTCTATTTAAAACAGCATCTGATTCCATGTAGATCTTCATATCCACTCAGACACATGCAATACCCTTTTTTTCTGTGTACCCAGAACTTATAAAGAAGTTGGACGTAGATCGTTTTAATATAAAGGGCCATGGGACTGGAATAATCTTCCTCTTGCCTTGAGATCTATAACTTCTTGTCAGGGGTTGTGTGGTGAGGCAGGTTGGAGGACCCAAATGCAGGACACACGGCTGGCAGGTATAGTTCAAAGATTTATTAAACCAAACGCGAGCGCACTTACAAGCAGTGGCCGAGTCCAAAGGAGAATCCACAAGGGCAAGGGGAAAAACACAAATCCAAAATACAGGCAGACAAAGTTTCAGGCAGAAATCCAAAAACAGACAGAGCTTCTTCACGCAACAAAACACTGCAATGACCAGACAAAGAATAAACAGAAACACCAGGTATACACACACACACACTCCCACACACAGGGACTAACAAGCAGGGCGGGAACAACACAGGTGACAGGGATCAAGGCAAACGAGGCAGGCAGAGAGACAGTAGGGAGAAACGTCTCGGGTTACGAACGAGACACTGCGTCGGTGACGACATTATGGGAACGCCTCTGGGCGTGGCAGGGCTGAAATCATGAATGAAAATACTCCAATCCTATTGGCGTTGCTAGAACAGTAGTGTGTGACGGCGTAACTGGAGGCGTATATAAGCCCTTACGGCCATAGGTGAAGGTAACCCACGCACCTGATAGGCCAGGGAAATAGTCTGAACAATCCAGTTGCTGATCGTGTGTTTAGAAGCGGGGAGCCCAGCCTTGGGGGACCTGAAACACACCAGCAACTGGTCTGATTTCCTCCACCGGGAGGACCTCAGAGTATAAATACTCAGTGCTCTGATCGGGCAGAGCAGATGAAGTCTCCCGTCCTCCGCCGTCACATGAGGTGGGGGATGAAACGCCTGCAGCACCGTAGACCCCGCCAACCTGGACAGAACCTTAGGGACATAACCTGGACAGGAGTGCAGGTTGGCTCTGACCCTCCCCGGGGCAAACTCCAGGCAGAGAAACCGAAAGTGCCTGGAGATCCCCCACCCTCCTCAGAGAGGTGATAGCGAGGAGAAAAGCCCTCGGGGCTGGTGGCCGGTGTTATGCGTAGGTCTCTGGCGGCACCCTGAAGCGGAGGTCCACCACGGAAAACCTGCCAAAAACCCGTGGCGTATGAGCCCGAGCGCCTCCGGACTGCGGCCCCTCTGACAGCGCATGCTCGGTGGAGGCTAGCGCGACCCGAACGTTGATACGGCGGGATAACAGCGCCTGTTGCCACGAGGGAGGGGACCTCGGTCGCCTTCTCTCGGGAGGGGCTCGGCAAGACTGAAGAAAAGTCCTCGTATCCGTTGTCTCGGGGGGCTGTGGGCGAGAGCGCCGCCTCAAGTCCCGGGTGCGCTGAGGGGGACCTCGAGCAGCGACACTCTGCCTCTGGCTCTGGCGGTAGGAGCTGGACAACGGCTGGGACCGTCTCTCTGCAGTCGCCGCCATCTTGGACCCAGACCGGCGCAGGAGATACTGCTGGAAAGCCTCACCTTGCGTCCTGGCATGCTGGAACCTGCCAGAGGTCGCGACCAGTGCATCGAGCAGGAAGGTCTTCTCCCTCTCCTGGTTGCCTGATAGATTGAGCCACAGTTGCCGCTAAACAAAACCGCCATTGTGTGCAGGCTCGCACCAGCCCTTGTCCACCAGAGCAGATGTCATGCGACATGGCTTGGTAGGCAGCGCCGGCTCTTTAAGGGACGACGCATGGCCGGGCGAGAGATAGCTGGCCAAAGCATCCTCAACCCGGGGTATCGTCCCATAACCAGAGCCCTTGACCCCCGCGACGTCACTATAAACCCGGAGCAGGGGAGTAGTAAAACGTGCTGAGAAGGGCTTACCCCAGGATTTGCACAACTCGTCATGCAAATCTGGGAAAAAGGGCAGAGACCGGCGTGGAGGCGGCGCACAGCGCTGTAGGAAGCGCTAATCCAGCTTACTGGCAGCCTGTGTGTCTGGCATGGGCTGCGGCCAATCAAGCTGGAGCTTGCCCACTGCTCGTGTCACCACCTCCAAGAGCTCGTCATAGATCGCCACTGACTGATGACGTTGCTCCGGTACCCGGAAGTCTTCCTCCTCCAAAATGCTGATCACATCCAGCTCCTCAGAGCCGGACAGCTGCAGCCTCTCCGGGCTCACACCCCGAGCGGGAGAAGCCGAAAAACGGGCTCCCGAACGGGGAAGAGGGGAGTCGGAGCCTGCAGACGAGGAACGGGAAAAAGCCTCAGCAGTCCCGATGCCGTCGGAAATGTCGCGCTGGGAGCCCCATGAACGAAGCCGCCGCACCACCTCAGCGACCGCCGGGCCCGAGCCACGGGGAGAGCAGATCCGGCCGTCTCCGGAGAAAAGAGCCACACGGGACCTCAGCACCCTCAGGGGCAGGGCCTCGCAATGGTCGCAAGCAGCCCCCTCGAGAGCTGCCTGGGCATGCGGCATCCCCAGACAGGAAACACACAGGACATGAGTGTCCCCAGCCGTGATGTAGCGCAGGCATGGAAAAACACACTGCCTGAATTGCTCACCAGCCATCTCTTCTGTTTCTCCTTCCAGGTAATCTTTCCGTACTGTGGTAGCTTTCTTCTGCATAGTCTCAAACATGCCAGAGTGCCTGCTGAATAGAAAAAAGCTAATGTGTCCGGTGTGCCGGCGTGCTTATATACGCCTCCAGTTACGCCGTCACACGCTACCGTTCTAGCAACGCCAATAGGATTGGAGTAGGTTCATTCATGATTTCAGCCCTGCCACGCCCAGAGG
>NW_025742711.1:0-1172 GCF_021292245.1 Micropterus dolomieu | reverse complement strand
CCATCTCTTCTGTTTCTCCTTCCAGGTAATCTTTCCGTACTGTGGTAGCTTTCTTCTGCATAGTCTCAAACATGCCAGAGTGCCTGCTGAATAGAAAATGTGTCCGGTGTGCCGGCGTGCTTATATACGCCTCCAGTTACGCCGTCACACGCTACCGTTCTAGCAACGCCAATAGGATTGGAGTAGGTTCATTCATGATTTCAGCCCTGCCACGCCCAGAGGTGTTCCCATAGTGTCGTCACCGACGCAGTTCGAGTTATCTCAAAGGGGAACAGAGAGACTAGCAGGCAGGCAGACAGATTAGTGAGGGGGGGAAAGACAAAACACAAGTTACTCAACACTAAGTAGTATAAATAAACTAATACAAGCAGACAGATCACAAATAAACCAACAAGGAACACAGATAGAAGCTGAGATTAAAGAGAACACGCAGCAAGCAAGGGCAACATCACGCAGAGGTACACAGACCAAAAGCAAACACAAAGACATGAACTGACACACAGAACCAGGAGCTAAGATGCAGAGCAACACGAGACCAGGAACCGAACCTCAAAACAGGAAACATGACAACTGACTAACAGAATGGAGTAGGGAACAGAGACAGAACCGACTGGGAACAGGATAACAATAACCATGGAACAGAACAGCAAGTAAGGGAAATAGCCAAACACAACAGACTATATAACAGATACTGGACAAAGGACAACAGATAGAACCGAACCCAAAACTCAACAACTCGAAGACAGATACTGAACAGATCAAAATAACAAACACTGAAGTACACGGACCAGGAGTAAATAATAAGACATTAACACCGGACTGGGAACTATGCCATAGAACCAAAACACAGACTACATAACAGATAACTAAGATGTCTATGAAGATTCTCAGTCATCCAGGTCATAGTTATCCAACGAAGGTTAAAATCAAGGGCAACTGGACTTGGTTGAAGATACTGGAAGATGTTTCGTCCCTCATCCAAAGGACTTCTTCAGTTCTGACTGACTGGCAGGGAAACTCAGCTATTTAACCTCAGTGGGGTCGTTGGCCCGGGTCATCGATACCGCTGGTTCGTTAGTGTTCCTGGTTGCTGTGACGACAGTCGTTACAGTCGTACTGTACAACGGTGGATTCTACAGACAGAAGCATGGCTGTGCCATGGGCTCACCGGT
>NW_025742710.1:0-3759 GCF_021292245.1 Micropterus dolomieu | reverse complement strand
GAGAATGTATGACTGTTGAACATAAAATTAATATGTGCATATATACACATACTGCAAATGAAAAAGAGCAAGCAAAGAGCGCTGTTTGTAGCTCTTTGTGCACATTTGTCTGTTTGTGTTTCATCCATCTCCTCAGACTGAGACCTCCAGCCGGGATCCAGCGTCAGCAGCTCTGATTGTGTCGACCAAATGTGCTGAAATAGCACAAGATATCCTTTCTGATGTGTTAACCTCAGTGAGATCATGTATGCTTAAACATGGTTACAGATAGATGCCTGTATAACCAGCTATCAGTTCTTTTTATTGATTTATTTTAGGAGGCCTTATAGAGCAACAGATGCCATCAGGGACTGATGGTCTGGCTTTCTGATCTAGTACCTGAGGACAGCTGGGAACTCATCCTGGTGTGTCAGATCAGCTGATCCAAGATGTCCTGCCTTCATGTGTCACTTCCTGTGACACGAACAGCACTCCTGGTACTCCGTGCCCATGAAGCACCAGTGGCGGCGTACTGTGGCAGCCCCGAGCACACTTCTTGACGACTGGAAGTGTTTAAGCTGACAGTTCGTTAAGTGCCAGCTGTGTGTACACCCTGTGGTATTGTGTTCTGTGAGATCTGTAAGGGAACTGGGCTTAAAATCTAATAAACAGTGTGTTGGAACTTGGATGAACGTGACTGAAACAGAGAGATCATTTGAGAAGAGGAAAGGTGAGGATAACGAGATGCTATCATTAAATGCTGGGAAACCAAGAAACTGCTTAATCCCCATGAAAAGTGCTAAATGACCCCAAACACACATAATGAATATGTAAAGATATGCAAATCTGTGGTGTAAAATTTCATGCAGAGCTTAATCTCCAGTCGTGTTACTCAGAAATGAGCTTTTAGAAATCTGTCATATTGCAATAAAGGCTTACAAGAGACCTGAAGTTTCCGTCTGCGTCTCATCTTTGTGTATTGTTTGACTACAAGTTTCTAAGTGTATGGACTAAAGAAATGTCCCTTGGCATGGTCTTCAGAGAGGCCCCGGACAGCCTGAGCTTCGCGGCCCACTCCAGCATTCAGGAGGCCCCCAGACACACATCCTGTTAGCAGGAGCTCATGTACAAGCTTCATCTGAGTGTGTTGATCGTATAGAGTGATAACAAGTCTGCAGCATTAAAGCTCTGATTACAAGATGATTAATGCAGCTGACAGATTCAAATATGTTAGGTTTGACCTTTGACCCTTACATAGTGTCAGCAGCAGCATGATGATGCATGTTAAATCTTATTCCCAAGTGTTGCATTAAACATCATGTTGACATGTCAGGAGTTGTGTAATGCTTCACAAATAACCTGGAATAATACAGCTTCCAAACAAAGTGCACATTTATTCTTTTATTTGAAACAGACAGGCTGGTGAACATTGTGGAGCATTTAGCAGCAGAATAAATAAAATATATAATAAATAAATCATGATAAAAACTTTTTAAAAAGTCCCCTATTGTCCCTTTCCTTGGTCCTCTGCTTGCCGCTGCCTCATCTCCTCCCTCCAAACCTCCAAAGTTTGCCCGCCGGCTGCTGCGCAGTATGACACACCTGCGATGCGGGTGTGGCCAGTGTCGAGCCTTTTGGGCTGGCCACACCTGCTGCAGGTGTACTGCGACTTCTTCCGGCGGGTTTTGCTCCCGGACAGCGAGCCCCCCGCTTCAGCAGCAGCCTCGCCAGCCTTCCTCTTCCTGTATGCCGTTGTCCTGGGCACACGCAGGGCTCCAGGAAGAGGAGGAGGCTGAGCAGCAGGGGCTGATATGACTGTGCCACCCGGGAGCGGCGCTGGAGGAGGAGCAGGAGGGAGAAGGCCACCCGGAGGAGGAGCAGGAGGCCAATTGCTCCCGACTGCTCCTCATCGGGGATGTTGTAGTGAAAGGGCTGTCCTTGTCCCGCCTGGACAGAGGGGGGGCGCCGAGAGACAAACAGAGGCTGTTTTTAGTTTGTTAGCTTTCACCAAAAGTTCAGAGTACAGGATTAACACACAGCAACAAAGCTTAATCTGAAACTCACCACTGAGACAGGGTCCTCTGATTTAGCTCAAAGAGCTGAAGGTCTGGTCTGAGCCATCAGCCTCGGGCTGGCCAGCACTGCCTCTCTGATGGCCACGTAGTCGGAGAGGATGAGGGACCACCGCGTCCTTAAGGCCCCTCCGATCCGCGTGGCCGCAGGATGGAGACGGCAGAGCTGGCTGCAAATGGCCTCCACCAGGTGACTGGCGCTGGGCCAATTTGCAGAGAGGAACACAAGAAAGAAAGAAAGGGGGGATGAATGATATTATTATTAGGGCCCGAGCACGACCGTGCGAGGTCCCTAATATTGAATTTGCTAAGATTATATATATATTTTTTTTTCCTGCAAAGTAAGCTCCATTTTGGGGACCTGAGCATACCCGAAAACTCACCAAACTTTGCACACATGTCAGAACTGGTGAAAAATTTCGTATTTTATGGGTTTCGCGCATGGGCATGGCAAAATGACTCGCTAGCGCCACCTAGAAAATTGGAAAAAATTTGTCCCTCGTTCACGTTCAACCTACATGCATGAGATTTTCTGGGGACATGTTTCATATCAAGACGCACAAAAAAGCCTCAAGAACCCATACCCTAAAGTCAACAGGAAGTCGACCATTTTGAATTTTACGGCCGTTTTTGGATGATTTACACACTTCGTACTTTAACGAACTCCTCCTAGGGATTTAGTCGGATCAACGTCAAATTTCTGCTGTGCCTTCTAAAGGCATTGACGATGAAAAGTTGTGCTATTTGCGAGTTTTCGTCAATGGGCGTGTCTGTGGTGTCGATGATTCGCCATGAAACAGGAAGTTGTTGTAACTTCAGTGTACATGCTCACATCTGGGCCAAAGTGTACATGTAGGATGAGAGTCCCGCCCTGAACACATGTACATGCCGAGATTCACCCACAGTCATAGCGCCACCTGCTGGCAACAGGAAGTGACCTTTAACTAAGCAGCCCCCGCCACACGTTTCACCTACGTGCACAAATTTTCTGTGGTACGTGTATCTTGTCCAGACGCACAAAAGAGCCTCTTGGAGCCATAGCCTAAACCTGACAGGAAGTCGGCCATTTTGAATTTTACGGCCATTTTTGGATGATTTACACACTCCGTACTTTAACGAACTCCTCCTAGGTCTGACCGACTTCAAATTTCTGCTGTGCCTTCTAAAGGCATTGAAGATGAAAAGTTGTGCTATTTGCGAGTTTTCGTCAATGCGCGTGTCCGTGGCGTCAAAGATCAAGTCTTCGCCATGACACAGGAAGTTGTTGTAACTTCAGTGTACATGCTCACATCTGAACCACACTTTACGTGCTTGATAACTGTCTCACCCCGAAGACATCTACACGCCAATACCGATTTATATTCATTGTGGCAAGTGCTATGTAGCTCCACATAGGGGACACAGGAAGTGACATATAGCACCTTCATGCGGCGTCGGAACCGCGTAGCAAATTCACAGCCGCACCGGCAGAGCTCCACAATGTGCAACTCGGACGGCTCACACCTGGACGCGCTACAAGTGTGAGGGCCCGCCCAACGCTGCTTGCAGCTTTAATTAGGGCCCGAGCACGACCGTGTGAGGTCCCTATTGAATTTGCTCGGATTATTAGGGCCCGAGCACGACCGTGTGAGGTCCCTATTGAATTTGCTCGGATTATTAGGGCCCGAGCACGACCGTGTGAGGTCCCTATTGAATTTGCTCGGATTAT
>NW_025742709.1:4940-5875 GCF_021292245.1 Micropterus dolomieu | reverse complement strand
CAGAGAGAGAGACACAGTAACACAGAGAGACACAGTAACACAGAGAGAGAGAGACACAGAGACACAGTAACACACAGAGAGAGACACAGTAACACAGAGAGAGAGAGACACAGAGAGACACAGTACCACAGAGAAACACAGTAACACACAGAGAGAGAGAGACACAGAGAGACACAGTACCACAGAGACACAGAGAGAGAGAGAGAGAGAGAGAGACACAGTAACACACAGAGAGAGAGACACAGTAACACACAGAGAGAGAGACACAGTAACACACAGAGAGAGAGACACAGTAACACACAGAGAGAGAGAGACACAGCAACGCAGAGAGAGAGAGACACAGCAACGCAGAGAGAGAGAGACACAGCAACGCAGAGAGAGAGAGACACACAATAACGCAGAGAGAGAGACACAGTAACACAGAGAGAGAGACACAGTAACACAGAGAGAGAGACACAATAACACAGAGAGAGAGACACAATAACACAGAGAGACACAATAACACAGAGAGACACAGTAACACAGAGACACACAGTAACACACACAGAGAGAGAGACACAGCAACGCAGAGAGAGAGAGACACAGCAACGCAGAGAGAGAGAGACACAGCAACGCAGAGAGAGAGAGACACAGCAACGCAGAGAGAGAGACACACAATAACGCAGAGAGAGAGACACAGTAACACAGAGAGACACAGTAACACAGAGAGAGAGAGACACAGAGACACAGTAACACACAGAGAGAGACACAGTAACACAGAGAGAGAGAGACACAGAGAGACACAGTACCACAGAGAAACACAGTAACACACAGAGAGAGAGAGAGACACAGAGAGACACAGTACCACAGAGACACACAGACACAGAGAGAGAGAGAGAGAGAGACACAGTAACACACAGAGAGAGACACAGTAACACACAGAGAGAGAGACACCG
>NW_025742709.1:3894-4920 GCF_021292245.1 Micropterus dolomieu | reverse complement strand
AACACACAGAGAGAGAGAGACACAGCAACGCAGAGAGAGAGAGACACAGCAACGCAGAGAGAGAGAGACACACAATAACGCAGAGAGAGAGAGACACATTAACACAGAGAGAGAGACACAATAACACAGAGACACACAGTAACACAGAGAGAGAGAGACAGTACCACAGAGAGACACAGAGACACACACAGACACAGAGAGAGAGACACAGTAACACAGAGAGACACAGTAACACAGAGAGAGAGAGACACAGAGACACAGTAACACACAGAGAGAGACACAGTAACACAGAGAGAGAGAGACACAGAGAGACACAGTACCACAGAGAAACACAGTAACACACAGAGAGAGAGAGAGACACAGAGAGACACAGTACCACAGAGACACACAGACACAGAGAGAGAGAGAGAGAGAGACACAGTAACACACAGAGAGAGACACAGTAACACACAGAGAGAGAGACACCGTAACACACAGAGAGAGAGAGACCGTAACACAGAGAGAGAGAGAGAGACACAGCAACGCAGAGAGAGAGACACAGCAACGCAGAGAGAGAGACACAGCAACGCAGAGAGAGAGACACAGCAACGCAGAGAGAGACACACAGAGAGACACAGTAACGCAGAGAGAGACACAGAGAGACACAGTAACGCAGAGAGAGAGACACACAATAACGCAGAGAGAGAGACACAGTAACGCAGAGAGAGACACAATAACACAGAGAGAGACACAATAACACAGAGAGAGAGACACAATAACACAGAGAGACACAGTAACACACACAGAGAGAGACACACAGTAACACACACAGAGAGAGACACACAGTAACACACACAGAGAGAGACACAGAGACACAGTAACACAGAGAGAGACACAGTAACACAGAGAGAGAGACACATAGAGACACAGTAACACAGAGAGAGACAGTAACACAGAGAGAGAGACCCAGAGAGACACAATAACACAGAGAGAGAGACACAGTACCACAGAGAGAGAGACAGTAACACAGAGAGAGAGAGACACACA
>NW_025742709.1:3724-3874 GCF_021292245.1 Micropterus dolomieu | reverse complement strand
ACAATAACACAGAGAGACACAGTAACACACACAGAGAGAGACACACAGTAACACACACAGAGAGAGACACACAGTAACACACACAGAGAGAGACTCATCAGTCAGGCAGTAGATTCCATTGCAGGGCTACTGGTTGTTACAGCTGTCATT
>NW_025742709.1:2683-3704 GCF_021292245.1 Micropterus dolomieu | reverse complement strand
AGAGAGAGAGAGAGACACAGAGAGACACAGTACCACAGAGAGACACAGACACAGAGAGAGAGAGAGACACAGTAACACAGAGAGACACAGTAACACACAGAGAGAGAGAGACACAGTAACGCAGAGAGAGAGAGACACAGCAACGCAGAGAGAGAGACACAGCAACGCAGAGAGAGACACAATAACACAGAGAGAGAGACACAATAACACAGAGACACAGTAACACACACAGAGAGAGAGACACAGTAACACACACAGAGAGAGACACACAGTAACACACATAGAGAGAGACACACAGTAACACACACAGAGAGAGACACAGAGACACAGTAACACAGAGAGAGACACAGTAACACAGAGAGAGAGACACATAGAGACACAGTAACACAGAGAGAGACAGTAACACAGAGAGAGAGACCCAGAGAGACACAATAACACAGAGAGAGAGACACAGTACCACAGAGAGAGAGACAGTAACACAGAGAGAGAGAGACACACAGAGAGACACAGTAACACAGAGAGAGAGAGACACAGACACAGTAACACACAGAGACACAGTAACACAGAGAGAGAGAGACACAGAGACACAGTACCACAGAGAAACACAGTAACACACAGAGAGAGAGAGAGAGACACAGAGAGACACAGTACCACAGAGAGACACAGACACAGAGAGAGAGAGAGACACAGTAACACAGAGAGACACAGTAACACACAGAGAGAGAGAGACACAGTAACACACAGAGAGAGAGAGACACAGTAACACACAGAGAGAGAGAGACACAGCAACGCAGAGAGAGAGAGACACAGCAACGCAGAGAGAGAGAGACACACAATAACGCAGAGAGAGAGAGACACATTAACACAGAGAGAGAGACACAATAACACAGAGACACACAGTAACACAGAGAGAGAGAGACAGTACCACAGAGAGACACAGAGACACACACAGACACAGAGAGAGAGACACAGTAACACAGAGAGACACAGTAACACAGAGAGAGAGAGACACAGAGACACA
>NW_025742709.1:0-2663 GCF_021292245.1 Micropterus dolomieu | reverse complement strand
AACGCAGAGAGAGAGACACAGTAACGCAGAGAGAGACACAATAACACAGAGAGAGACACAATAACACAGAGAGAGAGACACAATAACACAGAGAGACACAGTAACACACACAGAGAGAGACACACAGTAAC
Organism: Micropterus dolomieu; assembly: GCF_021292245.1. Classification (NCBI taxonomy): domain Eukaryota; kingdom Metazoa; phylum Chordata; class Actinopteri; order Centrarchiformes; family Centrarchidae; genus Micropterus; species Micropterus dolomieu. Next base: position 2,532 of record NW_025742709.1, on the reverse strand, counting down.
ACACACAGAGAGAGACACACAGTAACACACACAGAGAGAGACACAGAGACACAGTAACACAGAGAGAGACACAGTAACACAGAGAGAGAGACACATAGAGACACAGTAACACAGAGAGAGACAGTAACACAGAGAGAGAGACCCAGAGAGACACAATAACACAGAGAGAGAGACACAGTACCACAGAGAGAGAGACAGTAACACAGAGAGAGAGAGACACACAGAGAGACACAGTAACACAGAGAGAGAGAGACACACAGAGAGACACAGTACCACAGAGAGACAGTAACACACACAGACACAGAGAGAGACACAGTAACACAGAGACACAGTAACACAGAGAGAGACACAGAGACACAGTAACACACAGAGAGAGACACAGTAACACAGAGAGAGAGAGACACACAGCAACACAGAGAGACAGCAACACAGAGAGAGAGAGACACAGCAACGCAGAGAGAGAGACACACAATAACGCAGAGAGAGAGACACAGAGACACAGTAACACAGAGAGAGAGACACAATAACACAGAGAGACACAGTAACACACACAGAGAGAGACACAGTAACACAGAGACACAGTAACACAGAGAGAGAAACACAGAGACACAGTAACACACAGAGAGAGACACAGTAACACAGAGAGAGAGACAGTAACACAGAGAGAGAGACCCAGAGAGACACAATAACACACAGAGAAACACAGTAACACACAGAGAAACACAGTAACGCAGAGAGAGAGACACAGAGAGACACAGTACCACAGAGAGACACAGTAACACAGAGAGAGAGAGAGAGAGACACATAGAGACACAGTACCACAGAGAGACACAGAGACACACACAGACACAGAGAGAGACACAGTAACACAGAGAGAGAGAGACACAGAGACACAGTAACACAGAGAGAGAGAGAGACACAGTAACACACAGAGAGAGACACAGTAACACACAGAGAAACACAGTAACACAGAGAGAGGCACAGTACCACAGAGAAACACAGTAACACAGAGAGAGAGAGAGACACAGTACCACAGAGAGACACAGTAACACAGAGAGAGAGAGAGAGAGAGAGACACAGAGAGACACAGTACCACAGAGAGACACAGAGACACACACAGACACAGAGACACAGTAACACAGAGAGAGAGAGACAGAGAGACACAGAGAGAGAGAGACACAGAGACACAGTAACACACAGAGAGAGACACAGTAACACAGAGAGAGAGAGACACAGAGAGACACAGTACCACAGAGAAACACAGTAACACACAGAGAGTGAGAGAGACACAGAGAGACACAGTACCACAGAGACACACAGACACAGAGAGAAAGAGAGAGAGAGAGACACAGTAACCCACAGAGAGAGAGACACAGTAACACACAGAGAGAGAGACACAGTAACACACAGAGAGAGAGACACCGTAACACACAGAGAGAGAGACACCGTAACACAGAGAGAGAGAGACACAGCAATGCAGAGAGAGAGACACAGCAACGCAGAGAGAGAGACACAGCAACACAGAGAGAGAGACACAGCAACGCAGAGAGAGACACACAATAACGCAGAGAGAGACACACAGAGAGACACAGTAACGCAGAGAGAGAGACACAGTAACACAGAGAGAGAGACACAGAGAGACACAGTAACACACACACAGAGAGACACACAGTAACACAGAGAGAGACACAGTAACACACAGAGACACAGTAACACAGAGACAGAAACACAGAGACACAGTAACACACAGAGAGAGACACAGTAACACAGAGAGAGAGACACATAGAGACACAGTAACACAGAGAGAGAGACACATAGAGACACAGTAACACAGAGAGAGAGACAGTAACACAGAGAGAGAGACCCAGAGAGACACAATAACACAGAGAGACACAGTAACACACAGAGAAACACAGTAACACAGAGAGAGAGACACAGAGAGACACAGTACCACAGAGAGACACAGACACACACAGACACAGAGAGAGACACAGAGACACAGTAACACACACAGAGAGACACAGTAACACACACAGAGAGACACATAGAGACACAGTAACACAGAGAGACACAGTAACACACAGAGAGAGAGAGACACAGTAACACACAGAGAGAGAGAGAGACACAGCAACGCAGAGAGAGAGAGACACAGCAACGCAGAGAGAGAGACACACAATAACGCAGAGAGAGAGACACACAGTAACACAGAGAGAGAGACACAATAACACAGAGAGAGAGACACAATAACACAGAGAGAGAGACACAATAACACAGAGACACAGTAACACACACAGAGAGAGACACACAGTAACACACACAGAGAGAGACACACAGTAACACACATAGAGAGAGACACACAGTAACACACACAGAGAGAGACACAGAGACACAGTAACACAGAGAGAGACACAGTAACACAGAGAGAGAGACACATAGAGACACAGTAACACAGAGAGAGAGACAGTAACACAGAGAGAGAGACCCAGAGAGACACAATAACACAGAGAGACACAGTAACACACAGAGAAACAC
>NW_025742708.1:3866-8193 GCF_021292245.1 Micropterus dolomieu | reverse complement strand
GCCAAGACTGAACGACCATCGTTGGTATCTTCACCTGAGGCCGAGACTGAACGACCATCGTTGGTATCTTCACCTGAGGCCAAGACTGAACGACCATCGTTGGTATCTTCACCTGAGGCCAAGACTGAACGACCATCGTTGGTATCTTCACCTGAGGCCAAGACTGAACGACCATCGTTGGTATCTTCACCTGAGGCCAAGACTGAACGACCATCGTTGGTATCTTCACCTGAGGCCAAGACTGAACGACCATCGTTGGTATCTTCACCTGAGGCCAAGACTGAACGACCATCGTTGGTATCTTCACCTGAGGCCAAGACTGAACGACCATCGTTGGTATCTTCACCTGAGGCCAAGACTGAACGACCATCGTTGGTATCTTCACCTGAGGCCAAGACTGAACGACCATCGTTGGTATCTTCACCTGAGGCCAATAGGTTACGTTTGTTGAGTTTCCTGGGAAGTGATGAAAGGACAGCATTGTAGTGTGGGGGATAAGTGGTGGCGTAGACCCCTCGGGTAGTCCTAACAACTGTCGTCACAGCAACCAGGAACACTAACGAACCAGCGGTATCGATGACCCTGGCAAACGACCTTGACTATGCAGGACCGACTGAGGTTAAATAGCTGAGTTTCCCTGCCAGTCAGTCAGGACAAAAAAGCAATAATAATTACAGAAATATAAAGAACCTTACAACCACTAGATGGTCAAACTGGCCAATAGTACATATGAAATTGGATGTAAGTGGATCACCAAATACTACAATTAATTTTAGTATAGCGTATACACAATGTGTCAGCATCATTCATTACACAAGCAGTCCATGGCAAGGTAAGAAGACAGGGTGTGCTTAAACATCCCAAATGATGCAATGGATCCAATATCAGAAGGTAAGTTAATCCAATGGGGCTTTAAACATAAAAGGGACAGAAAAATAAAGCTAAGCAGGAACAAGATACTGTTTTATGTGTTTGTGTAAAATACGACAGGGTAGTGTCTCCAGTCAATCACGAATGAGGTGCACTTACTGGAAATATCATTTGCAACATTTGACCGCTTCTTCTTTTTAATGTCTTCTTCCAAAAAACAGCAAAAACCAGACGATCATTTTCGCCATCGTTTGACCACAGTTACATGCCAAAATATCAGCCCTGCAGCTTCCTCTGCTGCCATTTTCACAAGTTTGTTTCAAATGTTTGTGGGCCCCCCAAACTGTAGCCTGTCAGCTATGTAGCCAAAATGCCGACTGTTAAGGGGGAGTACTCTTTTAAAGTTTCATGTCATATTATTGATCTGTTTTAATGGACCTGGATATTGTTTTTTAATGTAGTAGTTAGGCAGTGTCAACAGTGTCAGTGTCCTGGAGTACATCTGTACATCACTACAGTGTTAAGTAACTCTCACGTCCCCCATTCCTGTTTCATTACCTATAAATGTCGTAGAATTGCTCCTCTGTAATAACAGGCCGAGCATATATCGGTCATCACTCAGTGTTCTGTCACCTCTTCAGTGTTTTTATCCAGCATCACTCGGCCACATTAATTCTCTTCAGAGCTTTGTGATCTCAGATAAACTCACCACTGAGTTCAGCCTGCTCTCACTACAGATGCTCACTGAAAGGTCTGCAGAGACAAAGGTCCTTTCCCAAAACTAGACCCTCGCCACTTCCACTCCGACACGGAGTGAATTCTGGTCGCAGTCTGCCTCACAGCCAAATCAAGCTCCCTAACCTGCGCAGGGTTTAAATACAGCGGCCAACTTTCGGACGAACTCCCCTCTCCCCCCAGCGTAAATAGGCTGTAATTGTTAAAAAAGCAGCACTCTGAGGGAAGGAGGTTTATTGAGGGATAAAGGGGCAGAGGGACTGGAGTGGAGTGGAGAGGTGGATGTAGGGAAACAAAGGCACGGGGAACCAGGAAGACTGGGGGCCAGGGAGCCGGGGAACACTGGGGCCGAGGAAGCGAGGAGCGGTGGGAGAACAGGGAGGACGCCGTGGGGGAAGTCCGAGGAGGAGAGGGCCGGTGGATGTGCCCAGCCGACTGAACGGAGGACGAGGGTGAGTGAACCTGGGAGGGAAACAGACAGAGAGACAGGGTTAGGGACAACAGAGACAAAGCACAGGGGGAAAAAACTACAAACATGAGAGCCTGAACTTGGAGGTGGCACCGGGTACGGAGCAACGACGATCAAGCAAGAGTGGTGTGGAGAACCGGGGTTGAAATACAGGCAGTCATGAGGTTGATTACTGGCAGGTGTGGCAGGCTGACAAGGTGGCTGATGGGATGCAGGTGCAGGTCATTGGCTGGGCTCAGGAGCAGAGGGAGAGAGAGAGAGAGAGAGAGAGAGAGAGAGAGAGAGAGAGAGCACACAGGGGAGAAAACACAGGGAGGCAGGCAGGGAACAGAAAACCAAGGAAAAAAGCAGAATAACTGATAAAAAGGAGAAAAAACCAGGACACTCACCGTCAGCCGGGCTGCCACCACAACAGTAACATGTGAATCAAATGAACAGCATTTGTATTTAGGTTCAGAATTGATGTTGAGTAAAAGTGTGTTTTTTGCCACAACAAAACTGAAAGCATTTGTCATTCAATTTGTGTTTGTGTCAAATATTTCTTTAAGAACGTGACTAGATATTTACGAAAAATAAACATTATATTATTTTATGAAAAAACTGATATTCACTGTAAAGAACAGCCTAGGCTATCTATTTTAACCTCTTTATGTTATCTGAAACGCTTTTATCCAAAGCGACTTACAATTGCTATACATGTCAGAGGTCGCACGCCTCTGGAGCAACGAGGGGTTAAGTGTCTTGCTCAGGGACACAATGGTGGATGTGTCACAGTGGGGGATTGAACCCGGGTCTCTCACACCAAAGGCAGGCATCAATTAAGGCATCTGTATTACATTCACAAATCCAACATTTCAAAATAAATCAAACATTATATTGAAGCATCATATAGTAACAGTTACAATGTATGAAGAAGAAAATAAAGGCATTTTTCTTTAATGCCTCTGTTGCGTGTTACTGATCCCCCTGTATATCTAGTTGTGTCATGTTCTATTATTCTGTCCTTTAATGTCAGCTAATTTGTTTTGGCTGAAGATTACCATGTAAGATGAATACGATGCAATAAATACTATTGTTTATCAGTCAAGAGCATTTTTTATTACACACAATATAACCTTTGGGCTTCGTTGTTATCCTGTAGCTTTGGATTTTAAAAATCCTACATGTTAACTCACATTTGAAAGAAAGTCCACTATCATGCAGCAAAGGGTGTTACATGCCTTCAACAAGCCGGCATCGGTGCTCGCTCGGCATTTGAGGGTTTAACAACACATTACCACTCCGCCCTCAGTGGTTTCGGATGACACTCAATGTGGCAGACCCTCTGCATGAACGCGCAAACGGAGTGGAAGTAGGTAGGGAGAGGGAGGAGCAAGCAGTTTCGGAAAGGCCCAAAGTGTAGCTAAAATTAGCAGCTAGCAGGAAATACAGCAGCAGGAAGTCTGAAAACAAGACCAGCAAAGGGTGAATTATGAATTTCAGTTTAATACAAAGGTTTATGACAAAACACTGATGTAAGCGTGTTTATCTGTTGGTCCTTGTTAAATAAACTGGTAATTCTCCTCCTTCTGTAGGAACCTGATGATCAAGAAGATGTTTTAATGTTTCAGCGATCACAGGTCGCCTTCTGTGGCAGAACTGTGCTGATGTGATCCATCGTTTTTCTCCAGAGAGAGAGGACTCTGAACATGGTGGCGGCGCTAACCTGCTAACAGGTGAACCAGTCTGAACTTTTATCTGCCATCTGCCTCGACCTTTTGTTGCTTTGTCTTTCAAATGTCCCAGAGTTTCTCTCTCTACAGGTGTTGGGGATGTTATCCTGAGCTACACTCTGCACCCAACCATCAAACCCATCATCAACCATCAGTGGAAGGGAGGCTGCTGATCTGACATGTGATGCAAATCAGCCACGTCATTTTCTGTGGTGTCGACTGAAGCCGATGCTGCACGGACTGTTAAAGAGGAAGTGAAGCTGAAGGCGTCACTCTGCTGTTCAGACTGACTGTCAGTCGACATCCAGACAACATGAAGGCTTCATCTGTGTCTCTGCTGCTCGGTGAGTCCAACACATCCATCCATCCATCCATCCATCCATCCATCCATCCATCCATCCATCCATCCATCCTCCATCCATCACAGCTCCAACACACTTCAGAGTCTGCACTCATACAGAGGAACCAGAACTGAGTCTGAGACCTGATCCAGACTGAGACCTGGACTCTCCTCACTGTCAGACTGCTGTCACATGACTTT
>NW_025742708.1:0-3846 GCF_021292245.1 Micropterus dolomieu | reverse complement strand
CATCAAACCCATCATCAACCATCAGTGGAAGGGAGGCTGCTGATCTGACATGTGATGCAAATCAGCCACGTCATTTTCTGTGGTGTCGACTGAAGCCGATGCTGACTGTGTTAAAGAGGAAGTGAAGCTGAAGGCGTCACTCTGCTGTTCAGACTGACTGTCAGTCGACATCCAGACAACATGAAGGCTTCATCTGTGTCTCTGCTGCTCGGTGAGTCCAACACAGAGCTTCTACATCCATTCATGCTAGTTATCTGCAATCCAAACTAAATAAATAAAAATAAAGTGCAAAGAAAGGAAAAGCTGAGCATGAAGACAGATCATTAATGAGGTTAAGGTGAAATCGAGGATATTCAGTACGTTCAGCCTCGTCTCATCAGGCCCTAAATGTTCAACTTCAGCTCCTTTATTGTCAGAAGCACAACAATTACAGTGAAGCAATCGTTGGTAATGAATTTCTTAATTCTCAGGCTCCTCCAACAATGATCACACAATAAGTAGGAGTGAAGTTGTTGATGATTGCTGATCTACTATTTTTTACTAAGTGACCCCTGTCTGCTTGCTGCAGGTTGGTTTGTGGCACTGTGGTCTGGACTGACTGTTTCTGCAGGTGAGCTGATGGAAGTGAAAACAATCACTGTCTGTCTGTCTGTCTGTCGGATCACCTGTCTGAAATTAGGGGTTGATTGTATCAATACATGCACACCAGTACCTCAAACGTTTCACTATAGCTCCTAACATGACCTCTGCGATCCGACCAACTTCTGACATTACTCCTACAGTTTCCATAGACTTTCAATGGTTACACAGGCATCAGGCAACAAGCTGCTCTCCGCAGGACCCAGTGAAAATGGCCAGGCAAGTACTCTCAAAAGGTGACTGCTGATTGTCAGGGTGGCTCTAAAGGAGTCTTGGTGGATTCCGCAAACGCAGAAATTGGGTTAACAGAATCAGAACACAAAGGCTCACAAACCCAAGCCTGTATCTTCTGGAGAGCAGGCTGGTTGCTAGCAGGCTGAGGTGTAAACTAGAATGAAGGCTGGCTGCTGGCAGGTTCCTGGATTTCATGCAGAGGTTAGCAGGTTAAGGTGCAGGTTGAGAATAAGGGGTGTTGAGGAAGTTATTTGCCCACCCAGATAAGACACTTCCCTGTGTTCCACAGTCAGAGCTGCCTCTATACTCTCTGTTAGGAGCATTACTCCAACTACCTTGGAAGCACATGAGAGAGTAATGTCATGGAAATTGTGAATGACAATTGTGGCCACATGTTGGTGATAATCATCTTCCCGGTTCCAATTCGGGTAAGATGATAATCATGCAGCTCCTATTGACTTTCCAAATGTTATCGACCAAATGGATCAAATTCTGATAGTGAAACAAGTCAACAGAGCAGTGTATAAAGTCCAGACACTCACAGTATATATCTAAAATACTAGAGAGAGGCAAAAACCAATACACAAGCACTTGAAAACATGCAGAGATGCTTAGAAGAATAAGATGGAAAGACACTCAATAATCAAACAAGTGGGAAAGCCAGAGACAGGAAGAAAAGTAGATGATAAAAGAGAGGTAAGGAAAATAACACAGTATAACAGGAAACACAGAATAATGAATGACACATTCCTGTTGTATTCACAAGTTGTAGACTGTTAATTAAGCAAGAGCAGCACTAGGCAACAGAGGCAAGGAAAAACTTCCTGTAAGGGGGCGGCGAGAGAGAGAGAGATAGCCATAAAGAACGAGAGGGGTGGGGGGGGGGAGCAGCCTACACAGTATCCACACAGAAGTACAGACAGTAAAGGTAATGTTGGTACAGACTGAATGAATAATGGTACAGATATTTATAGTAATGTTAATGATAATAATAGCAATAATAATGACAATAGGACTAGTAACAATAATTGTGAGTCCAACACAGAGCTTCTACATCCATTCATGCTAGTTATCTGCAATCCAAACTAAATAAATAAAAATAAAGTGCAAAGAAAGGAAAAGCTGAACACAGTATCCACACAGAAGTACAGACAGTAAAGGTAATGTTGGTACAGACTGAATGAATAATGGTACAGATATTTATAGTAATGTTAATGATAATAATAGCAATAATAATGACAATAGGACTAGTAACAATAATTGTGAGTCCAACACAGAGCTTCTACATCCATTCATGCTAGTTATCTGCAATCCAAACTAAATAAATAAAAATAAAGTGCAAAGAAAGGAAAAGCTGAACACAGTATCCACACAGAAGTACAGACAGTAAAGGTAATGTTGGTACAGACTGAATGAATAATGGTACAGATATTTATAGTAATGTTAATGATAATAATAGCAATAATAATGACAATAGGACTAGTAACAATAATTGTGAGTCCAACACAGAGCTTCTACATCCATTCATGCTAGTTATCTGCAATCCAAACTAAATAAATAAAAATAAAGTGCAAAGAAAGGAAAAGCTGAACACAGTATCCACACAGAAGTACAGACAGTAAAGGTAATGTTGGTACAGACTGAATGAATAATGGTACAGATATTTATAGTAATGTTAATGATAATAATAGCAATAATAATGACAATAGGACTAGTAACAATAATTGTGAGTCCAACACAGAGCTTCTACATCCATTCATGCTAGTTATCTGCAATCCAAACTAAATAAATAAAAATAAAGTGCAAAGAAAGGAAAAGCTGAGCATGAAGACAGATCATTAATGAGGTTAAGGTGAAATCGAGGATATTCAGTACGTTCAGCCTCGTCTCATCAGGCCCTAAATGTTCAACTTCAGCTCCTTTATTGTCAGAAGCACAACAATTACAGTGAAGCAATCGTTGGTAATGAATTTCTTAATTCTCAGGCTCCTCCAACAATGATCACACAATAAGTAGGAGTGAAGTTGTTGATGATTGCTGATCTACTATTTTTTACTAAGTGACCCCTGTCTGCTTGCTGCAGGTTGGTTTGTGGCACTAGTAACAATAATTGTAGCAGAGGATGTTGAGCAGGAACACGGGGGCAGCAGGTGACCCGCAACCACAGATCCAGAACCACAGCTCCAGAGCCAGAAACACCTGCAGGAAGTGATAGGAGGCGAGAGGAGAGGGACAAGAAAGCACAAGACTACGGGAAAGGGAAGAAGTTGTGTTAGTAACATGCAATAATGGGATGAGGTTGCATACAGAGGGAGAGAAAGAACATTAGAGTTTAACATTAGAAAATTACAGGTCATCCGGGTTTTAACATCCTGAAGGAACATTTGGAGTTTAGCTAGCTGATTAGTTTCATCTGGCTTGATTGAAAGATATAACTGAGTATCATCTGCATAACAATGAAAGTTTATGGAGTGTTTCCTGATAATATTGCCTAAAAGAAGCATATATAAAGTGAAAAGGATTGGTCCCAGCACAGATCCTTGCAGAACGGCATGACTAACTTTGTCAACTTAAACCAGCTTAGAGCTGTTCCTTTAATGCCAATGAAATGTTCCAGTCTCTGCAATAGGATCTGATGGTCAATGGTATCAAATGCAGCACTAAGATCTAATAAAACCAGTACAGAGACAAGTCCTTTGTCTGATGCAATAAGGAGGTCGTTAGTAATTTTCACCAGTGCTGTCTCTGTGCTATGATGAGCTCTAAATCCTGACTGAAAATCCTCAAATAAACTATTGCTCTGTAGAAAGTCACACAGCTGTTTAGCAACTGCTTTCTCCAGAACCTTAGAGAGAAATGGAAGGTTAGATATAGGTCTATAGTTGGCTAAAACATCCGGATCAAGTTTGGGCTTTTTCAGAAGAGGTTTAATTACAGCTACTTTAAAGTACTGTGGTACATAGCCTGTTGATA
>NW_025742707.1:0-12500 GCF_021292245.1 Micropterus dolomieu | reverse complement strand
TCACAGTGTCTCTGCTCTCCTGAACGTCTCCAGAAAGTGTTTGTATTTGTATCTGAGATTAAACTGACCTCGGTGATGTTGTTGTGGTCCACGTTGAGATTCTTCAGTGCTGGAAACATGGCTGTCTGAGACCCTGCAGAGAACAGGTTCAGACTTTATGGCTGGAGTTTTAGACCAAACGCTAGATAGGATGTGGATGTCTGGCTTGAGGGTGTGGTTAAATGTTTAAATCATATTTTTACCAGGAGCGGCGTCATCGAACCGAATGTCTGTCAGTCCGGTCTTGGACAAGCTCAGCTGCTCCAGTCTGCAACCAAACAGCGCAGAGTTTATTTCAGGAGCTTCAGATTGGTGTTAAAAAGTTTCATGGTCAAGAAACAAACTCAATTCTAGATAATCCAGAAATACTCAAATGTATGTGCAATTATTTATAAGGAAAATTCAACAAGGGCCGCCCCCCCAAGAATATGGTATACTGTTTTTATATATTATAGATTATATTATGGTTCTTTATTAAAACAGACAAAGATAAGTATCATTACTTAATCATATATCATATATATACACACATATAATCATATTTCCTGGTACTGATCACATACGTGTCAGTTTTGTTGGTAATTGTTCTTATTTCTATTTTTTCTGCAACACCTGACTTTCTCCTCTGGGGATCAATAAAAGCTTATTTTATCTGTGCGGTTCAACATGTGCAGAAAGTTGTTGGTTATGGCTGTAGTCATATGAGAGGGGACCACTAACAGCATTTTAAAGAAATGTTGCATAAGTCCATATAGATTGTATATTTTCATCTACCGGCTCGTGCAGTCTGACACCAACAAAAGGCATGAAGAAGAAGAGTGACAGCTGGCAAACATGAGGTAAACAATTAAATCTAAAAACTGCACATAACAGAAACAGTAAACAGAAATTTGTTTTTGTGATAAAATACTTTTAAAATACCGACTGGCTGTTTTTCATAGCTTTCAACTGCATTTCACAGTCGGTGAACACTAAAACACTACGTAGACCTCAAGATTAATTCATCACAATTCCATCTGATAAATACTTCATTAAAATATTTTTCTCAACTCTTAGATTGAACGCTCGGTCCTGTGAGACGCTTGGTACTGTACCTGGGCAGAGCAGCTATCCTGATCAGACTGTCCTGCACTACAGGGTTACTGGACAGACTGAGACTCTTCAGGGACTGCAGGACTCCGTCGGGCCTTTAAAACATCAAACACATCGGAAACGTTACACAGAGTAAAGCCTGAACGAATCAGAAGTAAGAATGAAGCAAACATGGAGGACGGGGTTACTTCTGCAGCTCTGTGATGTTGTTTTCTTCTACGCACAGATCCTCTAGCTGTGGCCACATGGGGGCGCATTCCAGGATCTGAGTCCAGCAGAGAGCCACAGATAATCAGTGTGATGTAAAAATAAAATATACACACCGGGACGAAGGATTTCTTAAAAACCAACAGGAAACAAAGTATAATAATATATATATACACACACACACACACTTAAATACATACATATATACACACAACAAGTATATATAACAAGTATTTGAGAACCAATAAGAATATACAGATATAAATATCCGTTGCATTCGTTTCCTCTTGAGAGTGGAGATAAGTAACTGTAAGCATTTCTAAACTGACCCTGGTGATGAAGAGGTGAGCACAGACTGATAGAGAAAGGTGTACCTGAGGCCAGGTGAGGTCGCAGCTATTGAGGGCAAGGACTTTAAGGCTGCAGAACGCCTGGCAGTGAGCCGACGGGTCGGACGGCAAACACAGTCTGTTGTTGCTGAAAAATAAGACAAGATGAAGCGTCCATTGGAAGGAGAGAATTCTTTCAATCACCTCAGAGGACATTACAATGACATATCTATTTCCTGGACTAACCTTAAACCAAGTCTTCACCCTAATGATTTACGTTATGGGGATCACAATGTGACTGTGCAAACTGATGTTTGTCCTCACAACATGAGTAATGAACACACACAGCTGTCCTCTGTACCTGAGCTGAAGTCCCTCCAGTTTGTCCAGCTGCTGGGTGACGGCAGCCACGTCCTCCCAGCTGGACAGCAGAGTCCCACTCAGGTCCAGCCACTGCACATCTGATCACTGCTGTGAAGGAGTCACTCACTGAGCACGCTGACATTCACACAGACACGACTATCACAGTCAATCACATACAATCACCATAGATGAGCGACAAGCTCCAACAATCACCTACAAGTCAGTGTCAATCAAAACAATCACCGACAAGCTCATACAATCACCGTCAATCAAAACAATCACCGACAAGCTCATACAATCACCGTCAATCAAAACAATCACCGACAAGCTCATACAATCACCGTCAATCTAAACAATCACCGACAAGCTCATACAATCACGTCAATCAAAACAATCACCGACAAGCTCATACAATCACCGTCAATCAAAACAATCACCGACAAGCTCATACAATCACCGTCAATCTAAACAATCACCGACAAGCTCATACAATCACCGTCAATCTAAACAATCACCGACAAGCTCATACAATCACGTCAATCAAAACAATCACCGACAAGCTCATACAATCACGTCAATCAAAACAATCACCGACAAGCTCCGACAAGCTATATCAATCACCGACAATCAATATCAATCACCGACAAGCTCTGACAATCAATATCAATCACCGACAATCAATATCAATCACCGACAATCACCGACAATCACTATCAATCACCGACAATCAATATCAATCACCGACAATCACTATCAATCACCGACAATCAATATCAATCACCGACAATCAATCACCGACAATCAATATCAATCACCGACAAGCTCCGACAATCAATATCAATCACCGACAATCACCGACAATCAATATCAATCACCGACAATCACCGACAATCAATATCAATCACCGACAATCAATCACCGACAATCAATCACCAACAATCAATATCAATCACCGACAAGCTCCGACAATCAATATCAATCACCGACAATCATTATCAATCACCGACAATCACCGACAATCAATATCAATCACCGACAATCAATCACCGACAATCAATATCAATCACCGACAATCAATATCAATCACCGACAATCAATATCAATCACCGACAATCAATATCAATCACCGACAAGCTCCGACAATCAATATCAATCACCGACAATCAATATCAATCACCGACAATCAATATCAATCACCGACAAGCTATATCAATCACCGACAAGCTATATCAATCACCGACAAGCTCCGACAAGCTATATCAATCACCGACAATCAATATCAAACACCGACAATCAATATCAATCACCGACAAGCTCCGACAATCAATATCAATCACCGACAATCAATATCAATCACCGACAATCACCGACAATCACTATCAATCACCGACAATCAATATCAATCACCGACAATCACTATCAATCACCGACAATCAATATCAATCACCGACAATCAATCACCGACAATCAATATCAATCACCGACAAGCTCCGACAATCAATATCAATCACCGACAATCACCGACAATCAATATCAATCACCGACAATCACCGACAATCAATATCAATCACCGACAATCAATCACCGACAATCAATCACCAACAATCAATATCAATCACCGACAAGCTCCGACAATCAATATCAATCACCGACAATCATTATCAATCACCGACAATCACCGACAATCAATATCAATCACCGACAATCAATCACCGACAATCAATATCAATCACCGACAATCAATATCAATCACCGACAATCAATATCAATCACCGACAATCAATATCAATCACCGACAAGCTCCGACAATCAATATCAATCACCGACAATCAATATCAATCACCGACAATCAATATCAATCACCGACAAGCTATATCAATCACCGACAAGCTATATCAATCACCGACAAGCTCCGACAAGCTATATCAATCACCGACAATCAATATCAAACACCGACAATCAATATCAATCACCGACAAGCTCCGACAATCAATATCAATCACCGACAATCAATATCAATCACCGACAATCACCGACAATCACTATCAATCACCGACAATCAATATCAATCACCGACAATCAATATCAATCACCGACAATCAATATCAATCACTGACAAGCTCCGACAATCAATATCAATCACCGACAATCACCGACAATCAATATCAATCACCGACAATCAATATCAATCACCGACAATCACCGACAATCAATATCAATCACCGACAATCAATCACCGACAATCAATCACCGACAATCAATATCAATCACCGACAAGCTCCGACAATCAATATCAATCACCGACAATCAATATCAATCACCGACAATCATTATCAATCACCGACAATCACCGACAATCAATATCAATCACCGACAATCAATATCAATCACCGACAAGCTCCGACAATCAATATCAATCACCGACAATCAATATCAATCACCGACAATCAATATCAATCACCGACAAGCTATATCAATCACCGACAAGCTATATCAATCACCGACAAGCTCCGACAAGCTATATCAATCACCGACAATCAATATCAAACACCGACAATCAATATCAATCACCGACAAGCTCCGACAATCAATATCAATCACCGACAATCAATATCAATCACCGACAATCACCGACAATCACTATCAATCACCGACAATCAATATCAATCACCGACAATCAATATCAATCACCGACAATCAATATCAATCACTGACAAGCTCCGACAATCAATATCAATCACCGACAATCACCGACAATCAATATCAATCACCGACAATCAATATCAATCACCGACAATCACCGACAATCAATATCAATCACCGACAATCAATCACCGACAATCAATCACCGACAATCAATATCAATCACCGACAAGCTCCGACAATCAATATCAATCACCGACAATCAATATCAATCACCGACAATCATTATCAATCACCGACAATCACCGACAATCAATATCAATCACCGACAATCAATATCAATCACCGACAAGCTCCGACAATCAATATCAATCACCGACAATCAATATCAATCACCGACAATCAATATCAATCACCGACAAGCAATATCAATCACCGACAAGCTTCGACAATCAATATCAATCACCGACAATCAATATCAATCACCGACAAGCTTCGACAAGCTCATACAATCAATGTCAAAATAATCACCGACAATTAGGGCTGAGCAATAAAACAGTAACGAAAATTATCGCAATGTAATTTTCCTCAATAACAATATAAATGTTTAATATATCGTTAATAAATATTTGGTTTAATTCATTTGAATCACAAACAAATTAGTACTTACTTTTTCTATTAAAATATTTCTTTTGTTGAGGAAAAGGGACTTAAAAAAAATTTGTAATCACATTTGTTGAAAAACATATATAGTTTTGAATGTTCTACCTCAGATTTGTTAAGTGATCCACTGTTTGGCATCAAGTGTTTGTCACATTCTGAGCGTAAAGAAACGTTTCACCACATAATTAACCATCTGGTTTCTTCAATTTTCACTCAGGAGCAAAAATTAGCCTTTAAACTTGAAAGAAATAATGATTTGACATATATCGTGATAATTATCGATTCCTAATGATATGAAATGTTTTTATCATGGTAACATTTTCGGCCATATCGCCCAGCCCTACCGACAATCACAGACAAGCTCATACAATCACCGACAAGCTCCGAAAATCACTGCTAAGCTCCGAAAATCACTGACAATCATCGTCCAGCTCTGACAATCATTGAAAATACCTCCTGGCAGAGGAACCCGTCTTCAAATGATTTAAACCAACACTGAGTAATTTCCCCGTAGACTAGAAGTCCTCACACACCAGACAGCCGATTGTCCACCGCAGACGAGTTTTGAGAATCAGCATGTTGACAGGACACGATGAACTACTGACACGAGCTTCAACTAATAGTAATTATTTATTATTCATAGATCTGCCAATTATTTTCTTGGTTAATTGTTCAATCCTTATTTTAAAGTATGTCTTGAAATATTTTCTTCCCCCTTCACTCTGTGTGTTTCCATCCACCTTTATGCACAAAAAAAAAGCTCTTTGACGTCACATCGCTGTATCCTCTTCTTCTTCTGCGATGGTTTAACAGCAGCAACTGGAGAATCAGCTCCATAAGCTTTTTACCTCCATCAACCAATTAGCTTTGCACTGTGTTCACAGCAGCAGTGGATAGAAAGAAGCATTCATTCACATTTTCTCAAAATGTTACAGTCAGTTATTTTGTTTGTTTGTCCGACCAACAAATCCTCACAATTTAGAAGCTTGAACGTGTTTTTTCGGCATCAAGACAGACTTCAGGCCTGATAACTGAAAATGTCCTCAGGAACACCAACATTCACATCACCTCAATGACAAGAAGTAAGAACTCTGTAAAAAGATACTCGGCGTTGTTTTCCTGATTTCTCCGTCGGCTCCAGGCCCGTTTACTTCAGAGCGGCTCAGCAACACTGTTGGAAGACTCTCAAAACTGTGGAGACAAAAGGAAAAGAAGCACGGTGTCATCAGTCAAAGGAAATAGATCCTCACAGCCTCACCTGTTTAATAATGTTACCTCCTCGTCAGTGATACTTAGCTCTCTCCACAGCTGTGAATCCAGAGGCAGAACATCTGTAACTTACAGTGTCTTTGGCCTGATGTACAGTAACTCTCACATTAAAGCCAGGATTATAATAAGAGGCGTCTCAAGAATAAAAGAAGTGGACGTAGCCGCGGCGACATCTCCTGTTGGCTTGTGGCCCGCCGTTTTGAAACCTGGAGTTTGGCATCTTGGGTTTTTGGAACCAGACAAAATTAGCATCCTAGTTAATATCACATTAATTCATGTTAACTGTGACTTAAACCAAAATGTACTAAAAGGAATAATGAACAGCCAACTCATTACAGTGTCCTTTAGTACAACCGAACCCGAATTTTGGACTGTTGTCTGGACAAAAGGAGCTATTTAAATACGTCACTTTGTGCTCTGGAAAATTGTGACGGTCATTTTTCACAGTTTCTTGACATTTTATAGACTTTATAAACAGCACTTTATAAACCGTTCTGTAAATGTCTGGCTATTTGGTATATTATCACAATAAAACCAAAATAATCCATCTGACTCTTATCAATGTGCTGGAAAATGGATTAGTGTCATTAAGTCAGAGCATATTAATGAGGAAAATATTTGTTTACTACTTATTTGACAGAGATGATGATGAGCGTCGTACCTGCGCTCCTTGATATTCCCCCACTTGAGCTTCTTGGAGGAGATGGAGATCTCCTCCCTCAGCACCTCCTCCGAGTCCACCTGGTACACCTGCTGCACGGCGGTCAGGAAGTCCACGCCAAAGCTCGCCTTCGCTGGACGGACGAAAGAGCCTCCTTTAGGGTGTCTGAAGCAGTGGAGAGGAAACAGTTACTCACTTCAGATGATCACATTTTTAAGTTAAATCATAAATGAAAGGATTGTTTTCACTGTGGAGTGATTCTTATTCTATTTGTTGAATCTACCAAATATCACAAACAAGCACGTCATTTGTCATCAGACTACATATAAACACAGAAATTCACATATTTGGGGAGAAATTAAATTGTTTTAAAACCCACTGAGCTTTAAGTAAATCTTTACATCCTCACAGGAACCCTCCAGAGGGTCCTCACCTTCTGCCAATGAAAAGCTTTCATAATTAACTACACGGGAACGTCTGTGCGTGGATTAGAGCAGTAACGGTTCTGAAACACAGACCTGCAACATACGCACACACCTAGCTTAGCACCTAGAAAAAGAGAAACTTTACTGAGTGCGAGATCAAGATGCTGATCACTGAGGTGGAGCTGAGAAGAAATATTTTAACATGATGGTTTGAAATCTGGGATCAACAACAAACACAAACCGACGGAGTGTCACAATGGCAGTCAGCGCAATGCCACAAACCCCACAGACCAAAGCAACTGGTACATCTGCAGCGGTGCGTTCACTGTCGCTCCGTGCTTGTAAGATTTCCACCGTGTCATTGTCATGTAACGTGATAACATCTCTCTCTATGTGTCTCTGCAAAATGCTAAAATGTGTAAATTGGCAGCTGTTAATATACCTGGACAGTAAAGTACATGTCAAAAACACTGTAGTTAAAGTTGTGTCGGCCTATTTTTTGTAAAAATTATACAACACATCTATTTTATTGTCTTCCAACTGTCACGTGACTATTTTAACACAATCATGATTGAGAGATCATGCCTGCAAGTTAGACTAGTTTTATTAACCCAGGGTGGATAATAATAATAATAATAATAACAATGTTCCTCCTCCCACCAAAAACAGGGGAAAACCCCCCAGATATTAACCGAACCGTGGATTTGGAGATTCGTTACACCAGAAAGTGGATAATAATTTGTCACATTTCAGCATGTGGCATCAAAGTGGTAATTACCTGCAGGTAAAATACTGAACTCCGTCGTGGCTGCCGTCGTGTTTGCCTCTCTCTGGGTTATCCCACTCGACGCCTAGCCACAGCCCTGAACACACAAAGCAAACATCTGGGTGTGTTAAGAGTTAGAGGTAGAGTTAAATCAGGAACAATCTTGTCAAACAACAAGTGAACTACATAAATCAGAGCAGACTTTTGATGGCAAAAACATGTCCCACTAAGAAAACTGTTTATTCCATTGAAAATTAATAACATTCTCTTATTTAAAACAACCAGGGTTGATGATCTGAGGGTCTTCTGTATAAATCTAGTTTATTTTCATATACTTGTTTTAAAAATGATAAATTGTATGATTATTACACAGCCCAGTACCCACAAAATCCAGACGTAAGAGTAGAGTGAAAAACTCTTTAAATTTAGAAGCAGTGGATTTCAGCAAAGGCTTGAATACTATTTATCATCATAATAAGTAGTAACATGGCTTGTAATGTTTCATTGACCTCTATTTATACTATACATCTTCTTCAACACTTAATGCTAATGATGAAAGTCACATGATGTATAGGTTTTTAAGCGTGTATAAAAAATGAACGAAAGTTAACATTCAACATTTAATAACATATATATGTACCTATGGTGTAGAAATCCTTATAAGACTAAATAAATAAGATTAACTGGCTTTTTATTGTGTCTGACGATGTTGACAAAAACTAAGTAAAGACAGGCAAAACACATATTTTATGAAAGAATTTTAAATCAGGAGGTTGCACCAAAATATTGTTTGATTGGTGAGATCTTGTACAATAAACTCATAAATGTAGATTTCTTAATACAACATTTTAATTCTTTTCAAAATTAAAAGCTGTTTTATTGAAATTCTCAAGAATCAGTGGCCTAACATTACAGTTATGCTCTGATGCTAGCAGGGCTGTTTTGCTAAATCTCTTGTTTATTTCAATGGGCGTGACTGACTAAACCTTGTGGGGAAGACACCTTCTGCCAAACTCCATTTAAAAAACGAGCATTTTATTGCTGCTTTATTTATAAACATGTCTTAAGATATTTACATTGACTTCACAACCAGTTCGGACTGTGAATCGTCCACCTGACACCCCGGGTATTGTTGTTATTATTATTATTTTTACCTGCTGTCGGCGGCACCGGGCCCACGTACCGCACCGTGGCCCGCTCCCCGCCGCAGGACACCCGCCTGCCCACCGCCTCCGCCGGCACCTCCGGTTCCGTCTGGTCAACTCCCATCTGAGCCTCCCGCTGAGGAGAGAAACCCAGAGATCAATAACGTGCAGAGGCAACACACGTCAGGTTAGCTCACCCTGTACTCCTGTTGAAACGGTTCACATTATGCACGTCGGACGCGCCAGATAAGTTAGTTGCGTTACTTCGCGGATATATAGATATAGATATAGATATATAGATGGATAGATAGATATATAAAACATGTCAAATGAAAACTAACACGGGAAAACTATAACTACCAACATGCCTGTGAGGTTTAAAGATGCAGTTTCTGAGTGTTTGAGCTTCTGATCTCCCCAAAAACCAAAACATGTGACGTCTTCTGGCTCGCCGGAAGTGACAGATTTCATTGTTGCACACATTTCCGCACAAAACATTTCCAAAATAAAACAGTACACATCAAAATTGTTTTGTGTTAAATATAAAATAAACGCTTCTACCACTGGAAGGGTAGAATGTTTGAATAAGTCACTGAAACTTGTCCAAAACAAGAAAGCTCTTCAATTGGTTTCATTATTAAGCAGATTTAAGTTAATCTGAGGTAGTCCTACCTTTGTTTTATTTTATTTATATACTTTTTTATTATTAATATTATTTACTTATTTATTTATTTATTTATTTTATTATTTGCCTTACTGTTTTTTTTTAGGTGTGTAATACCGTCTGTCATTTGATGTCAGCTCTGTTCCTTGCTTAAGCTGATGTAAAGGATGTAATGACATATAAGACATGATAAGGTGCCTGGTTTGTTTGTACATGTCGTATCCTAAATCCTAAATAAAGAGGGGGGTGAAATAAAAATAAAAATAATATACGCTTCTCCCCTCATAAAGCTAAAATATGGAACGACAGGTACTTATGTAAGAGGAAAATATTATTTTATATAGATTGGATGGAAAAAGGAGTTTGGGCTATACTACGTTTAATGGATGAATATGGGAATATGTTAGGTCATGGTGATTTTAAAACAAAATTTAATTTGGATTGCTCATTTAGACAATATTCTCTAGTAGTCAATGCCATTCTTAAGGCTTTGATAAACCAGATAAAAGGAATGTTACAATACTCTGCTGTGATTCCTACATCTGCAAACCTCTTTGATGATAAGTACAGTTTCTCAGATAGTAATTGTGATGTGAAATTTTTGAGGTCATTAATGACAAAAGAATGTTTTCCTCTTCCTGTGAAAACAAAGGTTTTGTCTGAAAGACTTTCAAGAGTTGACACTGTTAAGGTTTGAACTAGATTTTTTATCATTTCTGTTGTTTCCTAAAATAAAAGAGGTTCAAAACAATTAATGATATTTATCCATGTAATGAATTCTTAAGAGTAAGATTTAATTTCGATTGTAATGTACAGTGGGGGAAATAAGTATTTGACCCCTTGCTGATTTTGCAGGTTTGCCCACTTACAAAGAATGCAACAATCTACAATTTTAATCATATGTACATTCTAACAGTGAAAGACAGAATCCCAAAGAAAATTCCAGAAAATCACATCATATGAATTTATAAAAATTGATAACCATCTGATGAGGAAAAACAAGTATTTGACCCCCTGGACAAACAGCATGTTAATATTTTGTAGAAAAGCCATTATTGGCCAGCACAGATGTCAAACGGTTTTTATAGTTGGTGACAAGGATTGTGCACATTTCGGCAGGGATGTTGGCCCACTCCTCCCTGCAGACAGCCTCCAAATCATTCAGGTTCCGAGGTTGTCGCCTGGCAACTCGAATTTTAAGCTCCCTCCAAAGATTTTCAATTGGATTCAGGTCTGGAGACTGGCTAGACCACTCCAGAACCTTGATGTGCTTCTTCAGCCACTCTTTTGTTGCTTTGGCGGTGTGCTTAGGGTCGTTGTCGTGCTGAAACACCCATCCTCGACCCATCTTCAGCTCTCTCACTGAGGGAAGGAGATGTTGGTCCAGAATTCCACGATACATGGCCCCGTCCATCCTCCCCTCAATACGATGGAGTTGTCCCGTCCCCTTGGCTGAAAAGCACCCCCAAAGCATGATGTTGCCATCACCATGCTTGACGGTGGGGATGGTGTTCTTTGGGTTGTACTCGGTGTTCTTTGCCCTCCAAACACGACGAGTTGAGTTGAGGCCAAAAAGTTCTATTTTGGTCTCATCTGACCACATCACCTTCTTCCAGGCCTCTTCTGAGTCGTCCAGGTGGTGAATGGCGAACTTCATGCACGCCTGTACATGTTTCTTCTTGAGCAGGGGGACCTTGCGTGCGCTGCAGGATTTCAATCCATGACGGCGTAGTGTGTTACCAACCGTTTCTTTTGTAACTGTGGTCCCAGCTGCCTTCAGTTGATTCATCAGTTCCCCCCTTGGGGTTTTGGGATGATTCCTCACCGTTCGCATGATCAGGGACACCCCACGAGGCGAGATCTTGTGTGGAGGCCCAGACCGAGGGAGGTTGGCGGTGGTGTGGTGCTTCTTCCATTTCCTGATAACTGCACCGACAGTTGATCTTTTCACTCCAAGTTGCTTTCCGATTCTCTTGTAGCCCATCCCAGCCTTGTGCAGATCAACAATCTTGTCCCGGATGTCCGTAGAAAGCTCTTTGGTCTTGCCCATGGTGGTGATGTTGGATGCTGGTTGTTTGGGTGTTGACAGGTGTCTTTTATACAGGTAACGAGGTGAGGCAGGTGTATTTGATGTAGATAATTGGTTGGGATTGGGGCTGTGTCTTAAAGAAAGACTAACTGGCTTGTAGGAGCCAGAATACTTGCTGTTTGGTAGGGGGTCATATACTTGTTTT
>NW_025742706.1:1966-4185 GCF_021292245.1 Micropterus dolomieu | reverse complement strand
GAATGGAATTGTTAAGCTGGATCATTTATTGAATGACGAAGGATGGAAACCGATTGATGAACTTCACGAAGCAACAGGATTGAGATCTTCACGTCTGGTGTCAAAACTAAAGGAAGAAATAAACAACGCATTACCAAGTGGGTACAGAAGTTTTATTGCACAAAAAAGACATGAGAATAACCAGGACATGGGGGATAATGTGCAATTTCCAGAACTGGTTATTTCCCCAGCAATGAAGGAGGATGATGAAGAAGAAGTGGTCGACACCGTTCTATCCTTTGGGAATCCTCAGTTTTGTTCCTTTAAAAGCATGTCAAAGAAGGAAATGTACAACATTACAGTAAAGGCCATTCATCAGGACTCTTTTAGAAAACAGAAGGCTTCGAAGTGGCCAGATTTGTTGAGGCCAGACTTCCTGATAAGAGACAGGTGGAGGGCCCTATATAAGCCTCCTGTAGAGAAGCGCTCCGGCGATCTACAGTGGAGGATTATTTATGGGGCGATAGCAACAGACGGACATGTGGCACACCTGAACACAGCGGTAAAGGGGGAATGTCGATTCTGTGGGAAAAAAGAGGATTTGGAGCATTTGTTTTTAAAGTGTGAGAGATTAAAAGGTATTTTTAAATTGCTTGGGATCTGGTTTAGGAAATTTGATGAGGAGTTTTCGGATAGGGTGTTTATTGGAGGAATCAAATATTCATTTTCAAAAAGGAAAAAAATGTGTCTTTTAAATTACCTAATTGGAACGGCTAAACTGGCAGTGTGGAAAACACGGAAAAATAAAGGTCTAAAATTGGCAACTATAGATCCTGAAGAGATGTGCAAGCGGCTTATAGCGTATTATAGGTTGACAAATAATTTATTTGGGTTTTGTGAGATATGGTGTGTTGATGAAGTGTTATGTAAGTAGCATGAGGATCAGTTTGTTTTGAAGTTTTAATTTTTTTTTAAAGAAAAAGGAAAAAGGAGTGTTATTATAAGAGTACAAATGGTTTTATGGTGATGGTTACTTTGTTCATAATTTTGAAGTAAAAATGTATAACTAAAGGTATTGTTAAACCTCTCTCTCTCTCTCTCTCTCTCTCTCTCTCTCTCTCTCCCTCTCTCTCCCTCCCGCAAACACATTGACAGCGGACCAGTCTGTGTATTGAATGGTTAGTATCATGAACACAGCTGCACGAATCAGTCGAACACGCTGTCAATGTCGGAGACCCACCTTGAAAAATGTTACTAGCAAGAATACAACAGAGGAAGACACTGTAGCTTTCAGCTCACTTTATGAAGACAGAAATATTTCAGACATGAGGTTACATGTTATTCAGGCCGTGATTAAAGAGCACTGTGCAAAGTAACACACAGATTATATGGCAAAGTGTATAGTTCATTCACAAAAGCTGTAGCATTTGTAGTTACATTGAATCCCTGAATCAATCAAACATTTGACAGCATCTGTAAGACAAAGCATGAGCTGCTGTAGACACAGAGCAGGGGCTCAGACACAAACAGGATTTAGGAAAATGAGAACTGGATGCAACCTGGTGGATCTGAAGGTAGCAAGATCACTTTATGGTGGAAGAATTCACCAAGTGAACGGATCTTTGTTAAGAGCATTCCTGCCTTCCAAACTGTGTCTGGGATTTGATCAGCTCTGTTTCACCCTCTCTGAGCCCCGCCTCTATTCTCTTCATCCAATCAGCAGCTCAGCAACTAATCATCCATGTCTGAGGCACATCTCAAGCTTTTTCCTCTAATATTTCCCACAATCATTTCCCTACATGACATCATTTCCTATTTTACATAATTCCCCAGCATTATTCCCAGTTACGTAC
The DNA here is from genome assembly GCF_021292245.1 of Micropterus dolomieu. Taxonomy (NCBI): domain Eukaryota; kingdom Metazoa; phylum Chordata; class Actinopteri; order Centrarchiformes; family Centrarchidae; genus Micropterus; species Micropterus dolomieu. The sequence goes on along the minus strand of NW_025742706.1, from coordinate 2,353 downwards.
AATTTTTAACTTTTTCTCTGCAGCTTCTGTGATTTCAAGCAGTTTCTGTTTCTCTGCAGCTCCCTGCAGGTGCTCCAATAGAAAATATTTTTTGCTTGTATAATAGAACTCATATATGTTGAATTTTTGCAATAGTTCGCAAGTCGCTCGTTTGCTCCTTTAATTGATACATATGGAAGAAATGGCGAGCACAGAAAGAGGAAAATAAAAAAGATTCACCAGAACTGATCACAACTATTCTGTTATCTGATATATGTGATCTTAAATGGTATCCTGAGGTGATATTTTAAAAAAATCAACACTGTTCTTTATCAATTGCTCTGGATGACAGCATCAATTTAAAAGGTATGTCTGACAGTAAAAGTGTCTCCAATTAATGGATGCTGT
>NW_025742706.1:0-1946 GCF_021292245.1 Micropterus dolomieu | reverse complement strand
TTGGAGGAATCAAATATTCATTTTCAAAAAGGAAAAAAATGTGTCTTTTAAATTACCTAATTGGAACGGCTAAACTGGCAGTGTGGAAAACACGGAAAAATAAAGGTCTAAAATTGGCAACTATAGATCCTGAAGAGATGTGCAAGCGGCTTGTAGCGGGGAGGCTTAAGATTGAATTTGCGTATTATAGGTTGACAAATAATTTATTTGGGTTTTGTGAGATATGGTGTGTTGATGAAGTGTTATGTAAGTTGCATGAGGATCAGTTTGTTTTGAAGTTTTAATTTTTTTTAAAAGAAAAAGGAAAAAGGAGTGTTATTATAAGAGTACAAATGGTTTTATGGTGATGGTTACTTTGTTCATAATTTTGAAGTAAAAATGTATAACTAAAGGTATTGTTAAACCTCTCTCTCTCTCTCTCTCTCTCTCTCTCTGAGTGGAAGGTGAGTGAGTGGTGGTGTGGTGAACGCTGCGTTGAGTGAGTTTCCAAACTTTTCATATGTTTATGTGTGTCTTTTGTCTCTTTATATCGTGTTAGTTGAGAGTTTTTTGTCTGTTGTGGTTGTGTTTGTTGGTGGCGTTGCTTCCAGCCTGGCTGGGCAGCATGCCCGTTGTAGATGTGGAAGTGGATTTTGTGAAGCTGACACGCCGACATGCAGTGAAGTTGGTGCCGGCTGTCAGCTGCTCGGTGGAGGAGGCGAGTTTAGCGGTGGGAGAGGTGGTGGGCTATGGCAGCATTAAGTCTGCCTCCCGCATGAACGGAGCCATTGTGGTGTTTTTAGATCATACTGACAAAGTAAACGATGTGGTAGAAAAAGGGGTAATTATTAAAGATACTTTTACCCCGGTTCTCCCTCTGGTTAACCCTGCCAGGAAAGTTACCATCTCCAACGCTCCCCCGTTCTTAAAAAATGAGTTATTGTTAAAAGAGCTATCCAGGTATGGACAGGTGATGTCCCCCATCAAGATGGTGTCCCTGGGCTGTAAGTCTCCATTGTTAAAACACGTTGTTTGTCACAGAAGACAGGTTTTCATGGTGCTAAAGAACAACTCGGCAGAAATTAATTTATCTTTTTATTTCAATGTGGACGGATTTAATTACATGGTGTTTGCAACTTCGGAAACCATGAAATGTTTTGGCTGTGGTGCAGAGGGCCATCTAATTCGCTCATGCCCGAAAAACATTTTAAAAGAGCAGGGAAATGTTGCCGCGGCGTCGGCCGCTGCCGCGGTGCCCAGCAACCATGGCGGGGCTCCCACTACTGGCGGTGCGGCCTTTTCTCCCGATACCGGTGGCGAGGCCCCCGGTACCGATGGGACTGCGGCACCTGACGCGGTGCCCGGCGTAGCTGCGGCTGATGCGGCCGCGTTGGAGGATCCCGGTAGATGTTCCTTGGCCAAGGAAGTCGCTGAGAGATTGTCTGATAATAAAATCATGTCCAGTGTGTCTAATGCTGAACTGCAAGAAAGAGAAAGCGGACAGGGAGACACAGAAACAGAACTGAACATTGACCAGGGAGAAAATGAAAAATGAGAACAACAGTGAACAGGTGTATAACAGTCAGCTGAATGAATGTTCTCAGAGCAGCAATATTTCAGTGTGTTCTGACTTTATTGAGGATGAGGATTTATCTAATGAGGATCTAATGAAAATCGCACAGAAGAGAAAGAGCACAGAAAGTGTTCAGAGCAGAGCTAAAGTTGCCAAAGGAAAGAAAGACAGAAAAACACGCTCATTAGAAAACAGTGATTTCACACAAGAGGAGGGGAGCAGCAGCTACACTTTAGCTCAAATACAAAAGTTCCTTCAGGACACTAAGGGTCTCAGGCTGTTGAAGGTTGAGAACTTTTTCCCAGACCTGAAACTGTTTGTCAGTTCAGCTCAACCTCTTACCAGAGCTTCAGGAGGTTTTGGTGATGAAGGCCTCACAGAGCAGGAGATATAT
>NW_025742705.1:0-1400 GCF_021292245.1 Micropterus dolomieu | reverse complement strand
GACCCACCTGTTTTTATTTTCATAATGTCTTTATTCAAACAAAGAAACAAGAAGCAAATTTGCAAAAACCAAAATCGGACTGTTATTTTAATTTGGTTAAATTTTTTGTTTCAGGAATGCATTTCTGTTTCACACCTTATAGAAAAATAACATCACACCTTTCACACCTTATAGAAATAACATCACACCATATAGAAAAATAACATCACACCATATAGAAAAATAACATCACACCTTATAGAGATGACATCACACCTTATAGAAATAACATCACACCTTATAGAAATGACATCACACCTTTCACACCTTATAGAAATAACATCACACCTTTCACACCTTATAGAGATGACATTACACCTTATAGAAATAACATCACACCTTATAGAAATGACATTACACCTTATAGAAATAACATCACACCTTATAGAAATGACATCACACCTTTCACACCTTATAGAAATAACATCACACCTTTCACACCTTATAGAAATGACATCACACCTTATAGAAATGACATCACACCTTATAGAAATAACATCACACCTTATGGAAAAATAACATCACACCTTATAGAAATAACATCACACCATATGGAAAAATAACATCACACCTTATAGAAATAACATCACACCATATAGAAAAATAACATCACACCATATAGAAAAATAACATCACACCTTATAGAGATGACATCACACCTTATAGAAATAACATCACACCTTATAGAAATGACATCACACCTTTCACACCTTATAGAAATAACATCACACCTTTCACACCTTATAGAGATGACATTACACCTTATAGAAATAACATCACACCTTATAGAAATGACATCACACCTTTCACACCTTATAGAAATAACATCACACCTTTCACACCTTATAGAAATGACTTCACACCTTATAGAAATGACTTCACACCTTATAGAAATGACTTCACACCTTATAGAAATGACATCACACCTTATGGAAAAATGACATCACACCTTATGGAAAAATAACATCACACCTTATAGAAATGACATCACCTGTAACAGAAATGACATCCCCCATGACATCATGTTATAGAAGTGGCATCACACATGACATCACATGTTGTCAGTGTGTGCGTGGCGCTCTCTCTGGGTGAGTCTGATCTCTGCTGCCATCTGGTGTTTAAGCAGCAGACGACACTCTGATTCTGTTCATCAGTATATGGAATATATCCCATCATCAGGATTCATGTTAATGTTGAGGATTTCTCTGTGTCAGTGGCGTGGCGTGTGGTAAGTTATTGGGGAAGCCAAGTGAGAGGGGATCGTGTCCTTTTTGGGGGGCAGTTATCTAATGTATTGTGCTATTACAGTGCAGAGGATGATTTTACGCAAAATTGAATCATACTTTAAAGATGCGCACGAT
>NW_025742704.1:2443-5733 GCF_021292245.1 Micropterus dolomieu | reverse complement strand
CAAACGCTCAGTGGAGCTCAGTAAGGAAGATGCAGACAGAGAGATAGCAGGTGGTGTTCAGGTCTTCAGCGCTCTGAAGGAGTCTGTTGAGAGAAGCCAGGCCGAGCTCATCGACACGATCAAAGAGAAGCAGAGAGAGACAGAGAAACAGGCTGAAGGCTTCATCAAAGAGCTGGAACAGGAAATCTCTGAGCTGAAGAAGAGAAGCTCTGAGGTGGAGCAGCTCTCACGCTCTGAAGACCACCTCCACCTCCTCCAAAGACTCCCGTCCCTGAACGCTGCTCCAACCATGAAGGACTGGACAGAAGTCAGCGTCCGTCCACCTTCATATGAGGGGACTGTGAGGAGAGCTGTGAATCAGCTGGAGGAGACGCTCAGTAAACAGATGAAGAAGCTGCTTGAGGCCGAGCTGAAGAGGGTCCAGCAGTATGCAGTGGATGTGACACTCGATCCTGATACAGCAAATCCCTATCTCATCCTGTCTGATGATGAAAAACAAGTACATGATAGTGATATAAAGAAGAATCTCCCAGACAACCCAGAGAGATTTGATACTTGTGCCTGTGTCTTAGCAAAGCAGAGCTTCTCTTCAGGAAGATTTTACTACGAGGTTCAGGTTAAAGGGAAGACTAAGTGGACTTTAGGAGTGGCCAGAGAGTCGATCAACAGGAAGGGACAAATCACAGTGAGTCCTCAGGATGGTTATTGGACAATATGGTTGAGGAATAAAAATGAGTACAAAGCTCTTGCTGACCCTTCAGTCCGTCTCTCTCTGAAGTTTCTGCCTGAGAAGGTGGGGGTGTTTGTGGATTATGAGGAGGGTCTGGTCTCCTTTTATGACGTTGATGCTGCAGCTCTTATCTACTCCTTTACTGGCTGCTGCTTCACTGAGAAACTCTACCCATACTTTAGTCCTTGTAATAACGATGGTGGTAAAAACTCTGCCCCTCTGATCATCTCTCCTGTCAATCACACTGAGTAGAACAACCATTTCATTTTCTACATTTAATGTAATAAATGTATATTTGTCTTTGCAGATTCTGATCAATGCGTGTTTACTCCTTTCTTTTCTTTGTGTCACGTTACTACTACTGTATTGGAACCAGTTTATAGGCTTATTTTGTATGTTCTTAGCACCATCTAGTGGTCATTGCAAAAGCTGCTCTGAAGAGGAAGTAAGCTAATTGCAAATAGTCAGGATGACAGGAAGTAGTGTTTAGGAACTTCCTTTTCCACATGGGCTCTTAGAGGAAACATCACAGTTAACAATCCAAACAATCCTGTGTCTTAAAGTCCACCAAACGGCTTCATCCGTAAGTCATCTTCAATATACAGTGGTATTAACATGTTATTATTTCTTGTTTTTGAGTGTAGTCAAAGTATTTATGAATATTGGTGGATGATGTTAGTGTATTGTTGGATTGACATACCTACCTTCAGTAACTGTTGTGTTAGTATTCTTTCTCTAATAATGTACTAGAGACATTATTTAGTACATATAAGGCCTTTTTGCAGTTTTACAAATTACATATTTTCCATCATTAAATCCTGCCAAACACAACATCCTGCCTGTTCCTTGGAGAATGCAATGCTGGAGAATATAATGTTAAGCTAGCTGTATAGCTGAAAAACACGTTGCCTACAACAACTTTTAATGAGCATAACTACAACACACCAATTTTACACCTCTGATAGATTTGATCTAATTTATTCTAATAACTGCATTACCTGCCTTCAACACTTTGAACTCATCAGAAAATAATGTCCCCAGAAATAAGAAGCATTTGAACGTTCCTTAAATGTCTGGATGCCAAAATCTTTTTTTTCTTCTTCTTTATTTTGTCATTTACTCTTTATTACCATTTCTTTTAACGATCACAGATAAATTTGTGCTAACCAATTAATTGGTTTTTCCTGTTCCTCTTCAGGAAGTATGGGAATCACAGACTCATGTAACATGGTAGTTTCATCCACCTTTAGACTCAGTTTCTCAAGATGAGATCGTACTTGTGGGGCATTATCATCCTTTTGCATTAGATCCTTTATTCTGTCTGTATTAGACCTTTGATTTTGTGAACCTTTTTTCTACGTTCCTTTTGTAGTGTTTTAATTTTATTCCTCAAGGCCTTGGAAGTGAGTTTGATTTCTCTCTTTTGTTCATCCATCTCTGAGCCATTGACATCTGAATTTGATTTTGAGCCACTTGTTGCCATTTCCCAATGTACCACAAATCATCCAAGAATCCACCACTTCGATCAATCAATCAATCAATCAATCAATCCACCGCTGCCCCACAAACCACATCCAAAGACCAACAATAAACAACACAAGCAAGCAATAATGCGTCCCCTATGGACAAGCGGCAGTAACCTATTTACACTGTGTTCAAATAAACTACTTACACAGCACAAATTGCCACTAAGTTACTTCATACCACTTCAGTTGCTGTGTTGGTTGCGGCCGGGTCTTTATCCTCTGAGCGGTAATGAATGAACCGCCATCCAATACAGCGGAGCTCCAAACATTTCCAAAACAAAGGAAGCTGACAAAGGAAGATGCACGGTAGTACTTAACACAGCGGACTACCAGAACAAAGTCAACACACTATAATGGACACAAACACATATGAGACACTGAGACGAGACCCAACCAGCGGATACAAGAAAAAGGCCATAGAATGTCATCAACAGTTACAGAAGGACAACACCATCACCCGTGAACAATATTACCGTTTGTACCTGGAGAAGCCATTCCATGCATTTATGGACTACCCAAGATACACAAAGAAGGAGCCCCACTCAGGCCGATTATCAGCAGCATTAACTCGGTCACCTACAACATTGCCAAACACGTTTCCACCACCTTAGCTCCATTGGTGGGAAACACGCCTCACCACGTCCAAAACTCTATTGACTTTGTAAACAAAGTTCGAGGACTAAAACTGGATCCAGATGAAACCATGGTATTCTATGACGTGACTTCTTTGTTCACCTGCATCCCCACCATAGAGGCAGTAGAAACCGTTAGGAAACGGCTAACACAAGACAACACCCTGGACAACAGAACTAGCCTCAGCCCTGACCAAATCTGTAAATTACTCGACCTCTGTCTAAACACCACCTACTTCCAGTACAATGGTGGATTCTACAGACAGAAGCATGGCTGTGCCATGGGCTCACCGGTATCCCCGATTGTGGCAAACATCTACATGGAAGAAGTGGAGAATAAAGCCCTCAACTCCTTCAGAGGAACAGCACCGAGCCACTGGTACAGATATGTGGACGACACCT
>NW_025742704.1:0-2423 GCF_021292245.1 Micropterus dolomieu | reverse complement strand
CTTTTGTTCATCCATCTCTGAGCCATTGACATCTGAATTTGATTTTGAGCCACTTGTTGCCATTTCCCAATGTACCACAAATCATCCAAGAATCCACCACTTCGATCAATCAATCAATCAATCAATCAATCCACCGCTGCCCCACAAACCACATCCAAAGACCAACAATAAACAACACAAGCAAGCAATAATGCGTCCCCTATGGACAAGCGGCAGTAACCTATTTACACTGTGTTCAAATAAACTACTTACACAGCACAAATTGCCACTAAGTTACTTCATACCACTTCAGTTGCTGTGTTGGTTGCGGCCGGGTCTTTATCCTCTGAGCGGTAATGAATGAACCGCCATCCAATACAGCGGAGCTCCAAACATTTCCGCGTTTCCTCTGATATCCAAATCGTTCCGTTGTGATCCAGCTATTTTCCGTAGAAGAACACTCTGGTTTAATACATTTCTGTTGAATAAATATAGCGGCTGTAGACAACTGAAAACACTGTGACGCGCAAAAAATAAGTTCCACTGAACGATCTAAGTTCAAGCATTTATTACACTTCAACACATAAAAAATACAACTGGCACTGCAGTTACCAAGTCATAAAAATTGCTGTGTGAGTGTGAAAGTGCGTGATTGCGAGTGCGGTCAACAGAAAGTGTTCGCTCCCAGGCTCACCCCCTCTCTCTGTCAAAGCCCCCAAAAACCAGGTGAACAGGTGAAGCAAACAAATAGACCACTATCACTTATGCCAATAACAATGATGGACACGCCCACCACCTACAATCCGAGTGCAGTGAATAATATGAATGGGACCATAAACATAGAACACATGGGAGACTTACAGGTGGCTCCTACACGTACCTTGATTTAGGAGTGTTCAGAAATCTGTAAGACCATTTTCAGGGAGTACGGGAGTATGAAAGGACAGCCAGGAAAATTGCAGACTACAGGAACCACCTACGATTCAACCTGAGATGCCGACAACACAAACTTATTCCCAACAGCCTACACTTAGGCTCCACGGTAAAAGGACACAGAGCCGGAATAATCCTGGAGAAAGCCCAACACCAGCTACTGAACGAGAGAGTGAGGCAAATACACTTCACAATTGAAGCCTTAAACAAAGAAATGGACAACATACACCACAAACTAGAAACATACCTGCCCAGTACAGCACTGGGAAAGGTCATGGACTTCATCAAGAAAGCACAGCTATCTCAGCACAACAAGAGCAAAGAAAGACAGACCCGGAAATTCCAAAACCTACAGTCCAGAGCGAGCTGCACTAACAGAACAGGAGAATTGTCTTGGAGGAGAAAGGACAATAACCCCACAACACTTGAAACAGACAACAGATGGGTGAAAAACTTGTCAGATAGGGAACTCACCCAACCAGAGAAAGACGTTCTGGCCAAAGGATTAAACTTTGCCATTACACCACAGCAGCTACCAATAGTAGACCTCATCACAGCCACAGAATCAGCCATTAGGAAAAACAAATTAACAGAAACAGAAGCGGAACAGCTCAGACTAAAGGTATCTGCAGCCCTTTCTAATGCGAAGGCCCCCCCTTCCAACCTCACCATCCAAGAAAGGAAGGCTGTGACATCTCTGAGCAAGGACCAAAACAAAGGAAGCTGACAAAGGAAGATTCACGGTAGTACTTAACACAGCGGACTACCAGAACAAAGTCAACACACTATAATGGACACAAACACATATGAGACACTGAGACAAGACCCAACTAGCGGATACAAGAAAAAGGCCATAGAATGTCATCAACAGTTACAGAAGGACAACACCATCACCCGTGAACAATATTACCGTTTGTATCCTGGAGAAGCCATTCCATGCATTTATGGACTACCCAAGATACACAAAGAAGGAGCCCCACTCAGGCCAATAATCAGCAGCATTAACTCAGTTACCTACAACATTGCCAAACACATTTCTACCATCTTAGCTCCTTTGGTGGGAAACACGCCTCACCACGTCCAAAACTCTATTGACTTTGTAAACAAAGTTCGAGGACTAAAACTGGATCCAGATGAAACCATGGTATCCTATGACGTGACTTCTTTGTTCAACTGCATCCCCACCATAGAGGCAGTAGAAACCGTTAGGAAACGGCTAACACAAGACAACACCCTGGACAACAGAACTAGCCTCAGCCCTGACCAAATTTGCAAATTACTCGACCTCTGTCTAAACACCACCTACTTCCAGTACAATGGTGGATTCTACAGACAGAAGCATCAACTCCTTCAGAGGAATAGCACCGAGCCACTGGTACAGATATGTGGACGACACCTGGGTCAAAATTAAAAGCCAGGAAGTGCAAGCCTTCACAGAACACATCAACTCTGTGGACAGTAACATCAAGTTCACACGAGAAGATGTTCACAACAACAGTTTGGCCTTCCTG
>NW_025742703.1:0-5051 GCF_021292245.1 Micropterus dolomieu | reverse complement strand
CTGATGAGTTTCATCTGGCTTGATCGATAGATATAACTGAGTATCATCTGCATAACAATGAAAGCTTATGGAATGTTTCCTGATAATATTGCCTAAAGGAAGCATATATAAAGTGAAGAGGATTGGTCCGAGGACAGATCCTTGAGGAACTCCATGACTAACTTTGGCGTGCATGGAGGACTCATCGTTAACATGTACAAACTGAAATCGATCTGATAAATAGGACTTAAACCAGCTTAGAGCGGTTCCTTTAATGCCAATGAAATGTTCCAGTCTCTGCAATAGGATCTGATGGTCAATGGTATCAAATGCAGCACTAAGATCTAATAAAACCAGTACAGAGACAAGTCCTTCGTCTGATGCAATAAGGAGGTGTCATTAGTAATTTTCACCAGTGCTGTCTCTGTGCTATGATGAGCTCTAAATCCTGACTGAAAATCCTCAAATAAACTATTGCTCTGTAGAAAGTCACACAGCTGTTTAGCAACTGCTTTCTCCAGAACCTTAGAGAGAAATGGAAGGTTAGATATAGGTCTATAGCTGTTTTCAACATATCATGTAGCAATATTGTCCCCTGCTAGGTTTAAATTACAGTTTCTAAAACTCTTTGTGGTTATCATTCATCACCAATGTAGGCTGTTCAGGCTCATCATAATTTACTAATAAATTAATATAATATTTTGTTTTTTGCTTCAATGTGCTAAAAGATTTTATTTTTCTGTGAGAAATTGTGACTCACCCGGTGTGCGTGTGTGTCCCAGCTGTTTCCTGTCACTGGCGTCCATCCCGCCCCCTCCAGTTCAGTCCATTTAGATCTGTTTTGGATCTTTCCAGATAATCTCTGTGTACCAATGTCCATCTTTGTCCACTGTACTGTCCGTTTTCTCGTACTGTGATGGCTTAGTACAGAGTTCAGCATTCTTCAGCCTCTTTTGATGGCTGTTTTCTCACTTTGTCTTCTGTCTTTGTGTTGATCTTCAGCATTGCATGCCCTCTCATCTGTTACCAGTAAGATGCTGTGAAATATGGCATCTTTACTCCAACAGCAGATTCTGGCCTTGTCCAGCTTTATTTCAGACCGCTGTGACCATAAGGTGATGATCATGTGAACGTGGAGAGCTCTACATGATCTGTTCTTGAATGCAAACATGTTGTTGTGATTGGCCTGCATCTCACAGGCAGCAATTATCCAGTGATAACATCACTGTACTGAGTCCATTCTGTGCTCCAGCCTACTTTCTTGTGAAGCTGGAGTGAAGTATTTTGTTGAGATTGTAGAAATCTCGAAGATCTCCAAAGTGGAGGTGTTGTTTGAGCTGGTTTGCTACTCAGCTGTCTTTGTTAAGTCATTATGGCATCCCTTGATAAACGGTCCAAACTGCTCCAATTGGATCCATTTATAATTGGCATTTCCATGACTGGGCAATAAGATGTGTTGCATTACTGTTACCGGACCCGAACAGTGCTTCTGTAGGTCTTTAACGTTGGATTAGTTCATCATCTCTCTCTGGCCTATGGTGTCGTGTTTCAGCAGCAGTTTTAACATCAGCATAGTCTTCATCCTTGGATGGATCTGGGACTGGAGCATATCATGACTTGTGTACCTCAGTTAAAGAAGAGATAATGTGTTAGTTTGTTATTATGGTGTCTCTTTAACAGTTTCCTTCTTATCCTTATTTTATCTAGTCAAACGTTCTATTTTAAGTCTTTACACTTTCCCTTAATTCTAGTTTATATAGTAATCTGCCTTAAATGGTAGATTTCAGCTTGTAGTTTTTGTTTTGTTTTTTTTCCTCTGAACAAGGCTGCATGCTCTTCTGCATCTCTCCTTTCCTTTCTCTTCAAACATGTCTTTAGCTGCTCCAAATATATATATTTTTGAACTAAAACTCACATTTAACACATTTCAACCCACTTATCAAATTGTCTCATAGATGTTTTATCTTTTTCAGTCATAACTTTTACAACTGGCAGAAGGATTTAGGAGCTGTTTCCCACTCAGTTTACCAGTTTTTACTCCAACACATAACCTCTCATCTCTAATGTATGTCTCTCTATGTTTCACATTTTCCTTCACCCTCATTGTGAGGCATTTATTTAGCATACTTCCTTTGCCTTCTCTTACTTTCTGATCCTGCCTTCCACATGGATGACGCTTTCAAATGCTTACGTTTAAAATGACACTTTCTTCTTTGTTTCTTCTTTGTCTTTTTATCCTTAAAAAATCACTTTTCTACCTGTTGTAATTGCCTCACACGGAATAGGAAACAAAATCTATTCAGCAATAATTCTATGTTTTTGTGATTCTTCACTATATTTCTTTGCATGCATTGTATGATAGGTGAAGAATAATCAGTTCTCTCACCTTTGCTTATTTTGCTCGTTTGACTTCCCATCTCCCACACTATCCTTCTTTGCTTGTACAAGTCTTTTAGGGACTCTAACCCTTTCCTTAGATACAGGCATCACTGTAAATCCAGATTGTTTACGGCTACAAACTCTGGGAAAAGCAGTCGACAGCGGAAAAAAAACAGTCCTCTTCACAGCCCTGTTAAGATTCCAAAATTGCTTGAACAGCGGAGAAACCCTTGTTTTTCTGTTTTTTTAAAATATTTTTTAACTTTTTTTTATTTATTTTTTTATTTTAAATATTTTTTATTGCTCCTCTTTTTGTTCCTTTTTTGTTGTTACCAGTGTCCTGTACCCATGAGTTCTGTTCATGCCTGTTTGTTGTGCTTGGGATTAATCAACCCTGGAACTCAATCTCAGCTCACAGTGGCTCTCTCCTGCTTTGCGCACCCAGCGATCCTGAGAGGTAGGAGATAGGAGGATGGATGGATGGATGGATGGGTAGACAGATACACAGATAAGCAGACACTCTTGTTCTACAATCCTATTTGAAAGAGTAAAAGAAGACGTGGAAATTGAATCCGGGGCATATGGTTATTGCTGGGTGGTGATATTGCTGTTGCCTTTTCACTGTATTGTTTCATGATTGGTAATAATTTCGTTCTTCTGTCCTGAATCTTCTGTGGTTCCTGCCATAAGTTTGGGATGTTTTGTAAATTGTTATAAAATCGAGAATGTGATTTGTTAATTCCTGTGAACCTTTGTTGACATTAAATTTATTTATTTAGCTGACACTTTTATCCAAAGCAACTTACAATTGCTATTTTATGTCAGAGGTTGCACGCCTCTGGAGCAACTAGAACCAGAGTCTCTCACACCAAAGGCATGTGTCTTATCCATTGCGCCATCACAACTGAACTGACAAAAGTACCTCCACCTTTCTTGTAAGGTACTGACTTTTGTTGGATTTTAAAACTATTGAACTGAAATAGTTCTGCCCCATTGAATGCAGTGTGGGTCCATATCCTTGTATCCTGTTTCCTCATTTGTCTAGTGCAGATGAGAGCTGGAACTCAAATCCCAGATGACACAATATTCATAATGTCAGCAGATCTTTATTGTTTGCAGGTCAGAGCATCATCAGCATTACACAGGTGTGACTGAGGAGAGGCAGTCTGTCCTCAGCTCTTATAGGACTTTGATACAACACACATTAACTGTAATCTTCTTTATTATTGAGAAAGATATTAAGATATATTATTAACACTCTCAGAACACAGGAAGAGGTTTCAACCCCCCTCCAGGCTAAACTCCTTTATAATGAGTTCACTTTAGTTTCCCAACAGCTTCAACATTGTGACATCATGGTGGATATATAAGACACGTCTATTCATACAAGCACAAACACAATCATAGTGGAGAAAACATGATTAGAAGAGAAAAAATAAATGGATTTAGTCCAACAGGATTTGACTGTGTTTAGTTTGTGATGTGGGGGAGGGAGGGAGCTGTTGTACTCAGCATGAGACACCAGGGGGCGTCCTCACTCCTCGCTTTGTGATGTTTAAACATCTGGATCAACAGTGTAGAGCTTGTTTTCTACACAGCTGCTGCTCACACTGATGGTGTTCACCTGCTACATCACTGCTGCTTTAACTGCTTTACCAGCTGCTGTTAGTTTAGCAGACATGTACCGCAGTCCTGCTCTGGTTCCTTTACCTTCTCGACACTTCATCTCCTCCAGTTTCTGGACCTTCTCTGCGTCTCCTTTCTCCTTCATCTTCTCAATCAGGAAGTCCAAGTGGACATGAGTGGACAGTGAATCAGCATTCAGGGCGATCTGATCCAGTCTGACAACATGTTTGAAGGACTTTTCCAACATCTGATCTTTTTCTTTCTGAAGTTCTTCCATCTTCTTTTCTAAAGTTTCCAAAAGGCTTGTTGTCTCCTCACATCCTGCTTTACCTCTTTCATACTTCTCTTTCACATCTTTCAGGGTCTTCTGAACTTTCCTTGTCTTTGTCACATAGATCCACTTTTCTTTCACATGATCTGATACAGGACACTTCCTGGTACATGAAGTGCAGCGGCCACCTTTCATGACCTGACAGTGTTCAGGATACCAGGCCAGTGTGCATCCAGGATAGTGACAGTTCTCCTCACAGACTGTACAGCAGACAGCTCCTTCATAAAACACCAACCCCCACATCCCACCGCTGATATCTTCTTTTTCTTTGTAGACCTCATCAACTTCTACAGTGAACTTCTCATTTCTCTTCTTCTCTTCTTCATGTTTCTTCAGAGCTTCCTGAGTCTGTTGGTTTTCTCTCTGTTTTAGTTCAGTGAACTCAAATCTCTCTTTCAGGTTTTGGATGCAGGCTGTCAGTCTGATTCGTGAATCCAACACTTCAATAGTTTTCATCAGATTCTGAGGTGCAGTTTTTTCCAGAAACTCTGTGAACTGTCTCATTCCTCTTGTTGTTATTTTATCTGCATGATGAAGTTCTTCTGTGTCCTCTGTTCTGTCTTCATCCAGACAGTTATTAAACAGGAAGTAAACAGGCTGATTCTTTTCATTTCTGGCACATTTCATTTTTGCATCTCCGAGAGCTTTCAGAACATTTTCAGGTGTCAGACCATCTGAGTGTGTGATGAGAGCAACAATGTTCTTCTCCATGTCTTTTCCAAACAGAGACACCACT
>NW_025742702.1:11165-11860 GCF_021292245.1 Micropterus dolomieu | reverse complement strand
TTGAGAGGTAAAGTCAAGCTTTCAAACAATGGAGTACATAAAACCTAGTATGTCTTCAAATGGCAGAATGAACACTATCCTTCCACGTTGAGGAAATTTTTTTCAAAGGATATAGTTTCTTGCTTATTTGTCACCTTGCCCAGTAGGCACATAAATAATCTCTCAGGTACAGCAGATGTGCTGCCAGTGGTTCTCAACTCTTTTGGGATTAAACATTATGTACTTGTAACCCTCCAACACAGGTTATGGCCTTAAGGTGCATTTATTGCATATTAAAAGGTCACGTCGCAACAAAGGCTTGTAGATGCTTGGCTATGCGGTAGCTGACATGTAGGACATGAACTGCAATTGGTCAGCTCTGCCTTCTTCTTCTTCCTTAGTTTTCTCTTTCTCTTTCCTCTTCTCACTCTTTCTTAGAGTCCCTAAGTGTTAAAGGGTTAGAGTCCCCTTAGGGTTAGAATCCCTAAGTAACTTGTTGACAGGGTCCCGCTTTTACCAGAGTTTGTAGTGTGGACAATCTGGATTTACAGTGACAACTGTATCTAAAGAAGGGTTACAGTCCCTAAGTGTTAAAGGGTTAGAATCCCCTTAGGGTTACAGTCCCTAAGTAACTAAAGGGAGGATACAGAGTGGGAGACGGGGAATCAAAGGAGTAAAATAAGCAACGGTGGGAAACCTGCTTGATTTTATTTTCT
>NW_025742702.1:0-11145 GCF_021292245.1 Micropterus dolomieu | reverse complement strand
TTGAGAGGTAAAGTCAAGCTTTCAAACAATGGAGTACATAAAACCTAGTATGTCTTCAAATGGCAGAATGAACACTATCCTTCCACGTTGAGGAAATTAAAACTTTTTTCAAAGGATATAGTTTCTTGCTTATTTGTCACCTTGCCCAGTAGGCACATAAATAATCTCTCAGGTACAGCAGATGTGCTGCCAGTGGTTCTCAACTCTTTTGGGATTAAACATTATGTACTTGTAACCCTCCAACACAGGTTATGGCCTTAAGGTGCATTTATTGCATATTAAAAGGTCACGTCGCAACAAAGGCTTGTAGATGCTTGGCTATGCGGTAGCTGACATGTAGGACATGAACTGCAATTGGTCAGCTCTGCCTTCTTCTTCTTCCTTAGTTTTCTCTTTCTCTTTCCTCTTCTCACTCTTTCTTAGAGTCCCTAAGTGTTAAAGGGTTAGAGTCCCCTTAGGGTTAGAATCCCTAAGTAACTAAAGGGAGGATACAGAGTGGGAGACGGGGAATCAAAGGAGTAAAATAAGCAACGGTGGGAAACCTGCTTGATTTTATTTTCTATTTAACTTTTAAAACTTTTTCATATTTCCCTGTTACTTTTATGTTTTATGTAAAGCACTTTGAATTACCTTGTTGTTGAAATGTGCTATACAAATAAACTTGCCTTGCCTTGCCTTCTGATGCTGAAGGAGATTGTTGAAGACAACATTAGGAAAATCGATGAAATGCTCAGTTATTGTCTCCTTTTCAGTAACACGCATCCAGAAAAAACATTTCCACTTTAAATCTTCTGCTCGCCCCAAGTCAAAGCGATCAAGAATCAAGGAGAAAAAAGTTACCTGGATGTCTCTCCAGTTCTGAAAGCATGTGCATAGCCCACTGACCTTCACAAAGCCAATTGAATAATTTTAACCACAGTTTTTGAGGGAAGATAATTAATGCATGATATGGCCCAATCACTTGTGATGCATTTGTTGAGTGTTGCGGTCATATCAACAAGTGAAACCTCATGCTGAAGGGGAGCACAGTTCGAATTCCGGGGATTATTGGGGGGGGGGTCTGACCCACCCCAAAAGAGGCAAAAACAACACTTCAGGGGGGGTCTTTCTTACCTGTAAATATTACAATATACTTACCATATTAATGCATTATATTCAAGAAACTTTAAATATGATTTCTGACACCCCTAAAATGGACCATACCATTTCCTAACATTGATGTTAGTTGAATGTCTTGTCTGCCCACATCACTCGCAGCTGCAGCTGCCCCAGTCTAGTCCACCACACTCTGCAGGAAACACTGTAAGTTAACGTCAGTAGTTAGCTATCTAGCTTATTTAATACACTTCACTTTCCCACATTCAGAGTTTCGTAATTAGCATTTATTTTACTTAAAATTAGGTATGCGATTGTCACGAACCCCCGGTCGTGACCCTGACCTTCCTGTTGGGATGCGTGTGTGTGATTGTAGTTTTTGAGTTCTTTTCCCCTTGGGGCGTTTATGGTGTGCTTGGTGTGTTTTGGGTTTTGTCTATCTCTCTGTGTTCTGCTTCCTCCCTCATGCTCTGGGGCTGCTGGTTGGCGTGGTTTCCTGAGCTCCGGTTTACACACCTGAGACTCATCCAGTTAATCAGCACACCAGTGCCTCAGCCTACAATCAACTCACCTTAAAAGACCAGCCCAACCTTCCAGTCCCCGCCGGATCGTTGTACCTCACAGTATGAACACGCCAGCCTGTTGCCCGTCCTGAACTATCAGCATCTTGTCTGAACCCTTGCATTAGTACTAACTTGTCTTTCTGTCTCGACCACAGCATACCTGCCCATGCCTGACTTGGATTCCCTCCTGTGCCACGGAAACCCCTGAGCTCTGGAACCAGGACCACATGCCCCTTGGAACAACTACCCATCCCCAAGCCACACCTGTCTCTCCCTTGTGTTCAATAAATCTTCGCACTGCTCATACTCTGGTCTGCGTTTCTGGCCCCGGTCCTGACAGAGATGTTAGCTAGCTGATAGCCCATTATATCATTTCATTACCACTATATCCATATTTTATCTGATTGTCAGCTAACACTAGTGCTTAGGCATGAGCAGTGAAATAGAGGATTAGTTATTGTAGAGTTACATTTTGACATCAATATAGAGTTTATTTTTGAGTCTTTTCAATAAGCAGCCATTTGTTTTCACTCTGGAATTTTACCTGCCCAGATAAATGTTAAAATCCAGCTTTGTTATTTCAGATTTATTCAGTTTGTTTTATTTATGTAAAGCCAATTCATAAAAAAAGGAATTTCATTGAACTTTTTATATAGAGCAGGGAAGAGATCCAACAATTTTCTATTCCCCAACAGTGTATGACAGCTGCTTTATTGAACCCTGATTACATTGCATTCACAGTCAACATAAGCAAGAGGAAAGGAGATATTTGCTAAAAAAAAGTAAGTTGAAACTTACAACTTGAAATGATAAGAATTAGGAATTAGAGATGATAATGCTGTGTCTTTGGTTCTGGTTCAGCATTGTGTGGGTCTGTTTTGAGCGATCATGATGGTCTGCTGTCAGTTGTGTGTCTGACTTTCTGGCAGTTTTGCTCTAGAATACTTGGTGACAGCGGACTACAAAAGTTGTTGTGTGGTATGGGTCACCCATCAACTGGTGGAATGGATTTGATTTATCATCTACAGACTGATGACATTTGTTAGATAAGCGAGGATGTTGTAAGCATTGTAAGATTTAATTCACTGTTGCAGGTACCTGCACTGTACTGGGTTTCCTTTATGACCTGGAAAAAAGTTGAATATATTTTGAATATACTGATCTTGTTTGATTTTTTTGCATAATCAACAGTAGTCCAAACAGTCCAGCAGATGCATAATTAGTCACATTACAGTGTTTAATTCACATCCATCCAAGAACAA
The DNA here is from genome assembly GCF_021292245.1 of Micropterus dolomieu. Taxonomy (NCBI): domain Eukaryota; kingdom Metazoa; phylum Chordata; class Actinopteri; order Centrarchiformes; family Centrarchidae; genus Micropterus; species Micropterus dolomieu. The sequence continues at coordinate 8,225 of NW_025742702.1, read as the reverse complement.
TTGCATTGTATACAATCTTAAAGAATTGTCAGACATTACAAGTAACTGTTCAATGAGGTTATCCGCTCTGGACAGAGATAGCACTTAGATGTATAGTTTATCCATCTCTGTACCTGTTCCAGCCATCAGCCAGCTGGAGCTGTCATTCGCCCCAGAAAACTGTCTAGACTAATTACTTTCTCATTTACCCAGAGCTGTTTGACATTGTGGACACATCTTAAAGGATATGCAACAAAACAGATTGTGCAAGTCATGTGAAGCTGCGTGCCTCTCAGATGGGGGTATGACAGTAACTGTACACCAACAGCCTCTCATACAGAGAGATGGTGCGGCACATTTAGCACAACCAGTGATGTAATCCCATGTCACTTTCACGGGTTTGTAGTAGTGCCACACACACACACACACACACTCAGTTAGCAACGACATGTGAGGTCATCCATAGCAAGTTATGTGCATGCATAAAATGAGCTGTGAACATAAACTGAAAAATCAATAAACTGTGACTTCAAGCACAGTATGAAACTTATAGTACATAAAAGCATAGAGACATCCAAGATACAGTCTGCCCCTGATAGAAAAAGAAACATATCTATTCAATGGGAGAACTCCCTCATGGAGATTGATTGCTTTTCAAAACAGGTTCAAACGGAAGCATCACTCCAAAATGAACACAAGGGATCCTTTTGCCAGACCAGCTGCTGGGATATTTTAGATATCATTTTGGGAAGTTCAATAGACCTTCCCAGAAACAAAAACATGCAGTTGCCAATAACAAGAGATAGATATTTATAATGTCACTAGAACAGATTAATTTACTCAGCACTTCGTCAGGGTTCAAATGGTCGCAAACCAAGGCAAAGAGTTAAAAACACAATAACAGACCACATATTTTGATGTGCCACAATTTGTTACAAGAGATGTGTAATGTTTGCCTTTTGAAACTGTGTTCAAAGATAGAGATATTGTTCGTTTGGATTAACAGTATTGTCAGTCCTGGACTATAATTGAACAAAACAAATGAATATATTGTACTAATTTTGTAAAGAAGAAAGAAATTAACCGATGACACTGTCTCGAAAAAGTAAAAAATAATTCATACACAAAGAACTACGTATTCTTTCTTCAATTTGTTTTCAAACGAAAACCTTCCAAACTTTCCCTTGACTTCCAAAGTAGTTAACTTAAAATAAAAATACATAATACAGGCTGTTCAAACCAAGATTAGAATTTGGGTCACATCAGGTGAAACAAGGTGGAAATGGATCAATTCCTTTCATTTTGAGGATTTCACGATGTAGAACACTAGCATCACTTCCCACTCCCTGCTGAACATGCTGCTCTTTGTGAAGAGTGACAAGGTATCTTCATATTCTATATTTACATAATGCGCGTTGGCTGACCTGTGCTTGCCTCTCTAGTCCTTTAATTTGGGTTAGTTCCAGTGTTAAGTTTCCCTTCGTTAAGGGCTCCTCTTCAAAAATGTAACTATATGTCGGAGATACAGCAGTTCGAGAGATACCACAGTTGGACCATAACACCTCTGATTTATTTCTCGTGTTTTCTCCTACAATCAGATACATCCATCTCTGTCGCAGGGGTGCCATCGGTTGGGTGAAATTTGAAAGCCAAGCTACTTTCAAAGTCATGTAATGTTTCTAATTGTGAGAAGTGGAGTGGTAGCAAGGGTAAATGGTACAGCACTATATTTTATTTGCTAATTCTTTGTGTATTGAACTGAACTACAGACTGGAGCTTCTGACCCATTATTTTGTAATGTAATAAATTATATGAGAAAATAGGACTCAAAACAATAATGATAATTATCGCAATATAATTTTCCTCAATAACAATATAATAAATGTTCAACTTATCGTCAATAAATATTTGGTTTAATTCATTTGAATCACTTACAAATTAGCACTTAATTTTCTATCTAATTTATTTTGTTGAGGAAACGTGACTGAAAAGAGATTTACTAATCATATTTGTTGAAAAAGATTTCATCATAATAGTTTTGGATGTTCTACCTCAGACTTGTGAAGTGATCCACTGTTTGGCATCAAGTGTTTGTCACCATAAAGAAAAGTTTAACCACATAATTAACTGCTTAGCTGTCTGGTTCCTTCAATTTTCACTCAGGAGCAAAGATCAGCCTTTAAACTTTAAAGAAATAATGATGTGACATTTATCATGATAATTATCAATATCGAATGATAAAAAATGTTTTTATCATGATAACATTTTTGGCCATATTGCCCAGCCCTATGATAAAATAATGAATAAATGTTTCTAACCACTTCCAGTGAGGGGTAACTTCACTATCCACAGTTTCAAAGTAGCTACCCCAACATTGGACATGCATACTTAATACCATGCAGAACAATCATCAGTGCTTTCATTACACCCCAGTTTACCAGCAGCCAAAGCAGGGACAAGCTGTTAACAAAGAGATTTAATACTCCAGCTTGTTACTGGCAACAGTAGAGTCGTGGTTACATCTCTGTCAAGTTAAACCAAACATTTCATCTCAAGCCCCCATTATATGAGGATAGCCAGTATCTTTGGTTTGGCTCTGTGTTTGAATTTGTACTGAATTTGTCAATAAACCTGAAAGACACTGGTCTGGGTCTAACACACATGTCTTTCATCATATCAGAAAGTGGAGTATCCTCCGAGGACTAGCACAGCATCAAGGGAGACAGGCCAGCACACCAACACAAGCACACAGACATACAGTACACTCATGAAGAGACAGAGTAATATCTATGACTGGATGTGGTATCTGACCACAAGCTGTAGAAAAGAACTGACAGCACAATATTTAAGCAATGAGACTGCTGGTTTCAACTTTCTTGCTTCCTTTCCTGAGTGCTATTTAATAAGTTTATGGCTTTCTATGGAAAGAAAAGACTTTTATGTATGCATAAACTGTAAGTTACCTATAAGTATCCATATTACAGGAGAGCGAGTCAGTTTTATTAATTGAGATGTACCCTCGGTTTTCTTCATACTGATCATTTTCAAGGCAATTAAGCAAGTGAAGCCAAAGGAGTGAAGCTGTTGGCATTACGAGTAACACACTCGAGTAACACATGCTGCAGCAGCCAAGCAACTGACTAAACCAATAGAGGCGAAGAAGAGAACAGCGGGTCTGGCAGTGCCAATCAATAACCATGTTCATGCTGCAGCCTGAGCTGACGCAAACTCTGCCCATTTTAAAATAACTAACTGCAATGGAAAAAATGATCGTCAGAGAAGCTAAATATGCAACAGGCATCTGGATAAAGAAAAAGGTTCTCTGTAAACACAAAACGAAAAGAAAAAATAGAAACGAGAAAGGGATCCGGATAGTGGGTGATTTTAGAGTCAGCTCAACAAACGCAATTATGCAGCCCATAATTCATTTCTCCATCTGGTAGGATGTCTGTTGGGTGTATTTTTTTGTGTATTTCTTCGAGGAATTTATTTTAGCATCAAGAAGCAACTGTATGCACGTTTGTGAGTTTTGTTCAACACCCAGCTCTCATCACTTGGAAATGAAATGTGACGGGCAGGAATTCTCTTTCCTCTCCCTTCACACCCTCCTCTCTCCATACAGTATGACTCTCCAAAGACAATGCACTCTTCTTCTGCCTCCCACCCTCCATGGAACGCTAAGACTTTGACAGGATTCCATCACATTACAAGTATTCAACACAGTGCCTGACTCACCCTCTCTTTTCACACAAGCAAGAACCAGTTCCCGTCCCTGGCCCTCGGAAAACCATAACCCACCCCCACCTCATTCCACTGCAGCCCACTGAAATCAGCCCGAGCCTCCACATAATAACTAATCTTCCTTCATGAAGCTTTTCCAGACTTGGAAAAGAGGGGAAACTCTAGAGAATTTGAGGCCAAAATGAATACAGCTTAGTTAATCTGATTGGCCTTTTATCACTTTGGGCAACACGCTGAGTCAAAACATAAAAAGACACGGAAACTTTGACACAGGCCAACCTGCAGACCGGATGAAATTAGCAACCAGACAGTGTGAGGTTCTGGGGTTTCAGAGCCTGTGCGGGTGAAGGGAGAGGCAGACGAGTGTCCAGACAACTGCTTTGGATGTCCAGCTTCCTACTCAGCCAGCCTTACATAACTCATGGGGCAAGAAACAGCGGGGAAAGGCCCATTCCAGCACAAGGGTCCTGCTAAAGGAATCAGAGGCACAGACCTGATGAACCCAGCTCGCTATTAGAGGAGTTTCAGCCCTCTGCAACCGGGTTTTCCATTCATTCCCTTTTCACACACATGTCCTGACATTTGGTGCATGCCAATGACATTTTGTGTGGGTTGCTATTCAAAGGTAATTGGTTTGGCCTGAGCCAGCAACTGTGCATGGAGCAGCTGTAGCATGTTTATTTGCAATTACTGCTTTGTGTTAGCAACAGCTAAGCCAGACAGCACAATGCTACAAGAAGACTTTATATCTCTTGAAATTCTAATAGGTAATCCTTTCATGGAAAACTGACACACAATAGACCGGTTAAAACAATATTGTAAAACCATTATGCCCTGTATGGATGACCATGATTTATGGCCCATTGTATTCTCTTTTACATTTACATAAGAAAGTGTACTCAGTTTTAGGCAGTGGGGGTTGTGGCATGCAAGCTGCAAGTGTCAACTATGAAACAGATGGAGAAATGCTTTAAGGCTTTCCAGTACTTCATGGCTTGTAGCTCAGTGGAGATAATTCATGCACTATATGACATTAAGTGAGAGGTTAAAACCATCATAGATAGTCAGTAAAAAATTTATTATTATTTTATGCTCTCAAGACCATTTACAGTAAGCCGGTTGTAAGACGATTCAGATTTATGATTCACACTTATTAGGGTTCATACCGCATAGCGGTGGAACCCTTCTATGTTTGTGTGTTTTAGTTATTATTATTATTATTATTTGTTGTCTGCTGCGCCGGCTCAAATTCCCATGAGCTGGAATGAGCTAGAAACATGAAACTTGCGGGAATAACAGGAAATGGTGTGCATCAGCTTCCATAGAAATATGAAACCAATCGGCCACATGGTGGTGCTATAATTAAGGCTTAAAAATGCAAACTTTGAAAGGCCACGCCCCTCACGCCGTAAGTCCAATTGACTTGAAATTTCTCACACAGGTGCAGCTCAATGTGCTCTACAAAAAAGCCTCAGGGACTATTAAGGTCCGCCTATAAAATTTTTCCGCCATTTTGAATTTTTTGAAAATCACATTTTTGACATCTCCTCCTAGACCGTAGCTCCGATTGCCACCAAATTTTCAGTGGATCATCATTGGATCAAGCCTATTAAAAGATGTATAAAGCATGTCAATATCTCAATTACTTTTCAAGGTATGTACCAATGAACTTTGTAAGGGGCGTGGCTCTGGACATAAATGACCACAAATCAGCAACTGTAGGGCCGATCACCACAAAACTCACAGGATATGTTCAGATAGGTGCCCCGGATATACCTGGACAGTTTGATGTACATACGTCCCTAGGGGGAACTCGAAGCGCAAAAAAGGTGCTTAGCATTACACAAATTACACTATAAATCCCATATTCATTCTCCAATCATCACAAATCTCTCAGGATGTGTCCTCATAAGTAAATGAAACATGCCCTGAAAGTTTCATTCAAATTTAACACCCGGGGGCGCTATAAATGCAAACAAACTGCAGGGGATAAAACGCAAATCAGGCTACAAAATCCAAATTGTTTGTCCAATCAACACAAAACTTGCAGGATATGTCTAGATAAGGACCTCACACATACACTGCAAGTCTCATTCAAATTGACCACTAGGAGGCGCTACAAATGCAACAAACTGCAGGGGATAAAACGCAAAACAGGCTACAAAATGCATTTTGTTTGTCCAATCAACACAAAACTTGCAGGATATGTCTAGATAAGGACCTCACACATACACTGCAAGTCTCATTCAAATTGACCACAATGAGGCGCTATAAAATGCACAAAAGGAAGCTATTGATCATAAAATGTTTGTCCCATCCAGTGGTGCTACCGGGGGGGCCACGGCCACCATAATAAAATTGGTGGCTACCCCAGTGGACCCCCCCGTGAGGAGTATATACATATAATGCTTTATACTGTACATATGACCCAGCTCACTGTGCCAGCCTCCACCTGTCAGTGGATCACAAACTTCCTGACTGACAGGAGTCAGCAGGTGAGGCTGGAGAACATCACATCCAGCACCCAGACTATTAACACTGGTGCTCCCCAGGGGTGTGTGCTCTCCCCACTGCTCTTCTCCCTCTACACCAACGGCTGGACATCAGGAGACCCATCTGTCAAACTCCTGAAGTTCGCTGACGACACAACGGTCATCGGCCTCATCTGGGACGGTGATGAGTCGGCCAACAGACGAGAGGTTGATCAGCTGGCTCTCTGGTGCGGTTACAACAACCTGGAGCTTAATCTAATCAGCCACCTGTTTACTGGTTACCAATTATTATTTATTCATCATTCTCTATCTCAGTGCTGGTCACACTGTTCATACTGCTATATTGTCATATTGTATATACTGTTTACCAAACCCACCTATCTCAAGTACATAACACCTGCACATAATACTTATTCAATCCATCATCCTTTGCACTATGCTCCATCACACTGTGTACATGTATTCATGTATGTGTACCTGTATATCACATCTACCTCCAACATGTACATAATAATGGTAATAATAATTTACTCCTGCATCCTTTGCACTCTGCTAATTGCACTATTGTCTCAGTCTTTCTTTATTGTTGTTATTTATAGTGTGCATATATGTGTTCTCTATACTATAGCCTGCGTTTGATTTTATTATTGTATTATTGTATAAGTAAGTGCACTCACTGATGTATGATGCCGAGACCTAAATCAAAGTGGATGATCACGGTGCGAGGGCCGAGATCAAGTCACACGCAATGATTATCAATTATTGTCAGTATAGAAAATGAACCAGTGGGCCGTTGTCCATGCTGTTTGGGCCGGTCGTTGGCTCATTTTTAAAAAACAGTTATATAAATACATAATTTACGTTACACCAGCCCCAAAGGTGCGTCGACCCACCGGGCATTTGCCCGGTATGCCAGATTATCAGTCCAGCCCTGATGGCATGCATTATGTGTGTATGAATGTGTATTGTGATTCATTTTATTTCATTGATTCTGTTCATAGTAGTGACTTTTTATTAGATCTATCTATATTGTTATCATACTGCAGTTGATTTTTTTTTTCTTTTGAAAGAAGAAGGAAAGTGTATTATAGGGGTTCGTCCACAATCTGAATAATCACTTTTTAATTTCAGATTTTAGTCTTTCAGATCAAGCCTCTTGCACATACAAACTGAAAATGACCTGGTTCAATTTCTCACAGTTAATGCTGTGCTGAAATTTAATGAATTAAATAGTATTTGTAGAAAAGTTCAGTTCAGTTCAGTTTGGAAGCATTTTGAGTGGTTCCACAACTCACACAGCCCGTGATTGCAGATGGATGGAAGTTTTCAGTTTCTAACCACAGGCCAAATTTATGACAGGACTACAAGTGTTCACAGCCAAAGCTGAGCTGAGAGCTGATGGAGCTGTCAAAACAAAGAGAAATTAGCTTTTAGCGCTTTCTCACCACATCACATTAACTAAGCAGAGGGAAGTTTTTGCACAAGCAAGAAGCAGAGCCGTTAAGAAATATTCATGTCAGATACTGTAGGCCTCATACCATTTACAAAAATATGGTCTTATCTAAGCATAGATATGAAAGTGGTGCCGTTGGATGGTGATTAATGTGTGAACTGTTGACTTAGCTCTTATTGTCAGTGAAGAGTGCTCTGAGTCATCATGAGGTCCAGTTTCAGTCACAGTTATTGCTGGTCTGCTGAGCTAATATTGTAAACCATCATGACTCCATATAAATGTGTACTGAATAAATGCATTTTTCCATTTCTATTTGTGGTTGGATTAAACAAGAAATACAACATGTTAATTAGTGAGCTTTAGATTTTTTTAAAACAAGGTCTTATTTTAAGCATGAAGACAAAAGTAACCTTAACCTTAGTTAGGCTTTTTGTTGTTTAGGCCAGTGAAGCAGCAGACAGGAAAACCATCTCAGCTGATCTTAGTGATGTGAACATGAACCAACCCCTCCAGACACATTTTAAAGTATGTAAAAATACTTATTTTCTTTAACATGGTTA
>NW_025742701.1:5520-7782 GCF_021292245.1 Micropterus dolomieu | reverse complement strand
TAACTATAATAAATGCGGAGATCTACAGTATGATACAGTAGCTTATTAACAGAGGTGTAACTATAATAAATGTGGAGATCTACAGTATGATACAGTAGCTTATTAACAGAGGTGTAACTATAATAAATGTGGAGATCTACAGTATGATACAGTAGCTTATTAACAGAGGTGTAACTATAATAAATGTGGAGATCTACAGTATGATACAGTAGCTTATTAACAGAGGTGTAACTATAATAAATGCGGAGATCTACAGTATGATACAGTAGCTTATTAACAGAGGTGTGACGATCTCGCTTCACTGCGGTCACGTGACACTGATGTTTTGAACCACGCTTTGGAGCAGTGTTTCAGTTCATGCTAATCTCTGTTCCTCAAGAGAGGGAGCAGCTGTAGAGGTGTTAGGACAGGAACCCGAGGTACTGTGAGGGGTAAGCCCTCTTCTGTCCTCTGGTTCTCTGTCAGATACTGACATTCACTTATTTGCCACTAAATGTCGCACTAGAGCACCAGCATCTCTGACCTAAACAAATGGGCGCTACAGCTCCGAGGTCTGGGATCAGATCAGCGAGTGCCTGAAAATAGGTGTAACGTTTGGTCCCATGGTGGAAGGAGGAGACATAGACTCTTCTTCACCTGGTGCTTCAATTTATTTCTTTACTAGAAAGTGCAGCAGTGCAAGGGTGAATTATAGCAAAAATATCAAAAATTTAAACAATGAGGAAACTAAGTATAAACTATTCAAATTATCATTACGAACTGATATTAGGCCCTGACTATTGGGCTCTAGCACATGTGCCCTTCCAGGCCAAAGCTGTTCTGCCCAGAGGAGCCTCTGTTTCCTTCCTTTATACCTGAACCCCCTCCTACAAGAAAAAACAAAGTTAATTGAAAATCAATCAAACAACATTATATTACCTCAACATTCCCAAACATTTCTGGCTACACCAATACTCAATATATCATCTATAAAACCAGAAATTAAATGTTACATGCTGAACAAGCTTTTCAAAACAGAAATCTTTAGGTACTCCAGTACACCCCTCTGTACTGGCTTACACTTGGACCATTCCAGGTCTTCCCCCCTGTAAATTCCTCCAGACTCCATCACTTCCTGTTTTCCACCTCAACCCAGAATCCCTGCTTGAAAATGGTGAGCAAACATTTGGATGACCTTGGGTAAATCCAATAACCTCAAATAAATGACTTGAAATTAACTGTGTATGTGTTGTAATTATCTGATCATGATTTCTACTCTTTCAACTTAAATGAAATGAAATGATATGAAATGACAAGCCATGTGTCCATTGATGCTAGCCCACATGCTAAAGGTAATGCTAATGCTAAAAGTCCAATGCTCATACTAAAGTTACATTAGCATGCTAAGACCAATGCTACCTCTGGCTTAAATGAAGGCATGGTGCAGCCCCATGACAAGAAGCATGATGAACATCAACAATGACAACGAGCTGGTGAGCAACATCAAACCAATCGAGCTACAGCTGAAGAACTCCATGATGAGGGATGGGCACATGTCGTCTCAGGCTCTGAAGGCCTGGGTGAACGGGGCGGCCTTCCACATCCAGATGCTTATTCACCGCGTGAGACTCGGAGGGATAAAATCCTGCGACCCTGTAGAGAGACTCCTGCACAGCACAGGAAGGTGATAGAAGGAAAGTGCAGGATTTCAATTCAATTCAATTCAATTTTATTTATATAGCGCCAAATCACAACAACAGTTATCTCACAGCGCTTTTCATAAAAGAGCAGGTCTAGACCGTACTCTATGATGTTATTTACAGAAGCCCAACAGTTCCTTTTAAGAGGCAGAAACCTCAAGCAGAACCATGGCTCAGGGTGGGCGGCCATCTGACCCGCAGCCACAGATCCAGACTCCACAGCTCCAGAGCCAGAAACACCTGCAGGAAGTGATAGGAGGAGAGAGGAGAGGGACGAGAAAGCACAAGACTAACAGAAAGGGGAGAAGTTGTGTTAGTAACATGCAATAATGGGATGAGGTTGCATACAGAGGGAGAGAAAGTAGAGGAGAGAGGAGCTCAGTGCATCATGGGAAATCCCCCGGCAGTCTAGGCCTATAGCAGCATAACTAAGGGATGGTTCAGGACTCACCTGAGCCGGCCCTAACTATAAGCTTTATCAAAGAGGAAAGTCTTAAGCCTACTCTTAAATGTGGAGATGGTGTCTGCCTCCTGAACCCAAACTGGAACCTGGTTCCACAGGAGAGGAGCTTGATAGCTGAAC
>NW_025742701.1:5088-5500 GCF_021292245.1 Micropterus dolomieu | reverse complement strand
TAGCGCCAAATCACAACAACAGTTATCTCACAGCGCTTTTCATAAAAGAGCAGGTCTAGACCGTACTCTGTGATGCTATTTACAGAAGCCCAACAGTTCCCACCAAGAGCAGCACTAGGCGACAGAGGCAAGGAAAAACTTCCTTTAAGAGGCAGAAACCTCGAGCAGAACCATGACTCTGGGTGGGCGGTCATCTGACCCGCAACCACAGATCCAGACTCCACAGCTCCAGAGCCAGAAAACCTGCAGGAAGTGATGAAGGAGGAGAGAGGAGAGGGACGAGAAAACACAGGACTACCAGAAAGGGGAGAAGTTGAGTTAGTAACATGCAATAATGGGATGAGGTTGCATACAGAGGGAGAGAAAGTAGAGGAGAGAGGAGCTCAGTGCATCATGGGAAATCCCCCGGCAG
>NW_025742701.1:0-5068 GCF_021292245.1 Micropterus dolomieu | reverse complement strand
TGAAATGATATGAAATGACAAGCCATGTGTCCATTGATGCTAGCCCACATGCTAAAGGTAATGCTAATGCTAAAAGTCCAATGCTCATACTAAAGTTACCTTAGCATGCTAAGACCAATGCTACCTCTGGCTTAAATGAAGGCATGGGGCAGCCCCATGACAAGAGGCATGATGAACATCAACAATGACAACGAGCTGGTGAGCAACATCAAACCAATCGAGCTACAGCTGAAGAACTCCATGATGAGGGATGGGCACATGTCGTCTCAGGCTCTGAAGGCCTGGGTGAACGGGGCGGCCTTCCACATCCAGATGCTGATTCACCGCGTGAGACTCGGAGGGATAAAATCCTGCGACCCTGTAGAGAGATAGATAGAAGGAAAGTGCAGGATGAACTGGATGAAAACTCAAAGTGGCATTACATGCTTCTTTTCAACAAATATGACACATATCTTGAAGCTTTTTATGATCACAGTCACAGCAGGCGGAGGTGTGAGATTCAGCAGTACTTCTCTGATGTAAGACAGAACCTGCAGGAGCTGGTTCATCAAAGAGGCTCCTTTAATGCCAAGTGAGAAGGAGGCTGATGAATCTGAAGAGATGCACCACAAGCAGGGCTTGACATTGACTTTTTTTTGCTCAACAGCCACTGTGGCTAGTGGTTTTCCAAAGTTAGTAGCCACACAGCATTTTCACTAGCCACATTTTTGTTGTTGGGAAATAATGTGTTAAACTATTAAAGTTGACTGTGGCATGTCGCTCCATTACAACCCATTTTGGTTGTGAATGAACCATTTGAGCACCTGATTGTGGACTTTGTGGGTCCGTTACCAAGCTAAAATCTGTCTGGTTGAGGCGGAACCCCCTAGAAATTTGGTTGATTTTGTCAATGGCTTTAAGCATCACCTCAGAATCAGAATCGGGTTTATTGCTAGGTACATTTTCACATATGAGGAATTTGCCTTGGTATGAATTGGTGCTTAAAGTACACATAAAAACATAAATAGTAATATAAATATATAAAAAGTAAGGAGATCAAAAAAATTTACAAGTATACAAAAAAATATAAAAAAATACAATAATACTATAATAATACAATACAATGCTGACAAATATGTGCAAAAGTTGGCAACATGAGCATAAAGCACAGTTGAGCGGTATTGTAAAGTGAGGGGTCAGGAGAGTGTATGAGTTTGGGGAGGGCGGCATGGGAGTCACTGACAGTGGGGACCCGGGCCTTGTTGAGGAAACCCACTGCCATCTTGTGGCGAGAGGTTTTGGTCCTGATGGACCGCAGCCTCCTGCCAGAGGGGAGAGTCTGAAACAGTTTGTGTCTGGGGTGGGAGGAGTCAGCTGCAATCTTTCCTGCACGCCTCAGAGTCCTGGAGCCAATCACCTTCTCTGCAGAGCGAATGATACGCTACAGCCTGCCCTTGACCCTGGCAGTGGCAGCAGCGTACCAGATGGTGATGGAGGAGGTGAGGATGGACTCAATGATGGCGGTGTAGAAGTGCACCATCATTGTCTTTGGCAGGCTGAACTTCTTCAGCTGCCGCAGGAAGTTCATCCTCTGCTGGGCCTTCTTGGTGAGGGAGGTGATGTTCAGCTCCCACTTGAGGTCCTGGGAGATGATGGTGCCCTGGAATCAGAGACATCTTTTCCCAGCTTCATGTGCTGCTTCCTGTCCGTCAGGAAGTCAGTGATCCACCTGCGGGTGGAGTCAGGCACGTTCAGCTGGGAGAGCTTGTCCTGCAGCAGGGCCGGGATGATGGTGTTGAAAGCAGAGCTGAAATCCACAAACTGGATCCTGGTGTAGGTTCCTGGGGAGTCCAGGTGCTGGAGGATGTAGTGAAGGGCCATGTTTACAGCATCATCTACAGACCTGTTGGCTCAGTAGGCGAATTGCAGGGGGTCCAGGAGTGGGTCTGTGATGGATTTCAGGTGGGACAACAAAAGGCGCTCAAAGGACTTCAAACCACAGATGTAAAGGCGACGGGTCTGTAGTCGTTCAGTCCAGTGGTCCTTGGTTTCTTGGGGACAGGGATGATGGTGGAGACTTTGAAGCAGGCTGGCACATGGCATGACTCCAGTGAGGTGTTAAAAATGTCTGTGAACTGTGTCTGTTTGTAGCAGGTGAAATGGCGAGGGAGAAATTGCAGGTGTCACAGAGTAAGATGAAAAACATCTATGATCGGCGTCCGGGACATCAAGAGTTTAGTCCGGGAGATCAAGTTCTTGCCCTGATGCCTGTTGTGAGCTCACCATTTCAGGCTAAATATGCTGGTCCTTATAGAGTTGTTGAGATGAGGTCTGACCTGAATTACATAATTGCAACACCAGGATGGAAAATATTGCTGTCCCTTCATCTTCTAGTTGGTCCTCTCTGTGTATTTTGGTCCCGAAGGCTGATAAATCGCCTAGATTTTGTACAGACTTAAGAAAGTTAAACTAAGTCACTAAACCAGATTCTGTATATATCAGGTTGGTTCTGCCAAATTTGTGAGCAAGTTCAACTTGCTTAAGGGATATTGGCAGGTTCTATTGTCGGTGCATGCTCAGGAGGCATCAGCATTTGTTACCACGTCTGGACTCTATTCTTGTGGAGTCATGCTTGTTAGTTTGAGGAACGCTCCGGCGACATTCCAACAGCGACATTTACCTAGATGATCTGGTTATTCATAGTGACACATGGCACGCTCATCTTAAACGCATTCAAGCTTTGTTTGACAGGTTGTCTGAGGCACGTCTGACTGTAAATTAGGCCAAATAACAATGGCAAGTGACGTATTTGGTATGTGTAGCGGGGCAGGGCTGTGTAGCTCCGGGCCAGGCAAAGTTAGGGCAGTAGAACAATTTCATGTACCTACAATTAAAAAAGAGTTGCAACGGTTTTTGGGTCTAGTCGGATACTATAGGAGTTTCTGTAAAAACAGTTATTTTCCCTCTGACTGAGTTGTTGAAAGCTAAGGCAAAGTTTGTGTGGTCTAATGAATGTCAGCAAGGCTTTGAGAACATCAAGTTTCTTTTGTGTTCGTCTCCTGTGTTAATAGCGCCACAGTTTGATAAAACATTCATGCTCCAAGTGGATGCAAGTCAGGTTGGTGCTGTTTTGATACAGGAGGACGGTCAGGGAATGGCGAGACCAGTTAGCTTCTTTTCGAAAATAGTTATCAGCTGAATAATTCAGTGATAGAGAAAGAAGTGCTGGCACTTGTTTGGGCTTTGCAGCATTATATTCTGATTGAATTGTCATCTGAATCACTTTATATAAATTGTGACGACTTCCCCCCAGTCTTCCTGCCTGTGTATGTCTTCTCTGTTTGGCAGATGTTGGGTGTGGCTTGTAGGTGGAGCTGGGATGCATGTACCTGCCCCTTTGGGTTGGGCTTCCTAGAGGACATAAAAGGGCTGCCTTTCTGGTAATCAGTCTCTCTGCTGGCCCGCTGCTTAAACTCCAGCCTTTGATCCTTTGTTTAATTTGCTGCACCCACAAACATGCATTACACTTCATTCCCACTCATCCACACACTTCTGACATGAGTGATGTTCCTCACATCTACCCATGCCATAAACTTAGTTAAGTTCTTTGTTAGTTTGAGTTAAATAAACCACATTTGTTTCTATTATCTGTGTTAGGCCTCCTTTTTGTTGCCAGCCTTGAGCCAGGTGGGTGTGGGTTGGAGGTGCGGGCTGGAGGTGCGGGCTTGTCATTTTCGAGCTGGTTGGGGGTGTTTCCTTGGGATTTTGGTGCTCGGATTGGATGCTCGGTGGTTGTACGGGGATCCTGTGTGGGGAAGGAGTGTGCTTTGGGGTGTGTCGGTAGTTGTTTTCTGGTCGTGCCCTCTGGATCGTGGTTGGGTTGAGTCGTGGGGTGCCAGGAGGGCTGGGTGCATATGTTGACTGGGCTTCGGGTCGGGGCTGCACCTGCGTCCTGGTGCTGGCCGGGTTTGTCGCGGGCTCTGGGTTGCTGCCAGTGCTTGAGGGCCCTGGGCTGGAGGGACCTGGCGTCCTCTTGCTGAGGGAGCTGGGGGACGGTGTCGTGTAAAAATTCAAGACTTGGGCCAGATAAGAAAGCTTGAACCTTTACCAACATTTTTATTATCAACAAAAACAGACACCAATTAGAATACAAAAGTTCCACCGGAGTGAGTCAGAGATCGGTGCAAAATAGAGTCCCATTCTGTTACCAGAACAGAGACCCGAGTCGACATGAAAACCATGTAACGACTGACTTTCACCTCCTTTTGGACCTCCTTTTATAGCTCTGTTTCTTGGCTTTACATCATCTCTTGGCTCTCTTTCCTACTGCACCTGGGTCTGGGAAAGTCCCTGACTGCCTGCTCCTCCTCTCTGTGTCCTCTGCATGAACTGTGCTTGATCGTGCCATTTCATCCATAACCTGACTTTTGTGGAATAAACTGGTGTTGTTTGTGCTCTGTGCTAGAAACAGGACATTCTTACTGTGATGGACTATATTGATGTATGTTTTGTTATACAATTTGCACAAAATCTGCTTCTATATTTTACTTTGCAGGTATTTTTGATGCTCCCTCCCTTTTCTCCCAAAGCACACGAACTTGCTCACACACACACACACATGTGCCTGGATAGTTAGATACAGAAAGGAGCACACACACTCAGAGCTGTAGAGTTTTAACACTGTGATCCTAACTTTACACTATAAAATAACACTTTAAATGATGACAATGTAGACCACCATTGCTCTAGTAATAAATGATAACAATTTAGGCTATAATGCTCCAAAATAATTCACAACAACGGAGCTGAATGATTGAGCCAGTCAGGAATCTGGACCCAGTGGGTAGGACCATTCTAGCCTCCCTATGACCTCCTTCATCTTCCCCCACTTTGGTCATGTCTCACTACGTACACTCTTAGGACTCTGGGGGGCAGGCAGGATGTAGGGTATTTGGTGGGTGGGGCTGCTTTATTGTGGCCTCGCCCTTCTTCCTCACCCACTGGTCACCCCTCAATGTTAATTGCACATTAGACACAGAGGGCTTGGGGGTGGAAGGGGCACGTTGGGAGGCTCCACTACCTGACATTT
>NW_025742700.1:0-5643 GCF_021292245.1 Micropterus dolomieu | reverse complement strand
CCTTTAATGCTAATGAAATGTTCCAGTCTCTGCAATAGGATCTGATGGTCAATGGTATCAAATGCAGCACTAAGATCTAATAAAACCAGTACAGAGACAAGTCCTTTGTCTGATGCAATAAGGAGGTCGTTAGTAATTTTCACCAGTGCTGTCTCTGTGCTATGATGAGCTCTAAATCCTGACTGAAAATCCTCAAATAAACTATTTCTCTGTAGAAAGTCATACAGCTGTTTAGCAACTGCTTTCTCCAGAACCTTAGAGAGAAATGGAAGGTTAGATATAGGTCTATAGTTGGCTAAAACATCCGGATCAAGTTTGGGCTTTTTCAGAAGAGGTTTAATTACAGCTACTTTAAAGTACTGTGGTACATAGCCTGTTGATAGAGATAGATTAATCATATCTAGTATAGAAGTGCTGACTAAGGGTAAAACCTCTTTAAGCAACCTAGTCGGGATGGGGTCTAAGAGGCAGGTTGATGGTTTAGATGAAGAAATTATTGAAGTTAGTTGGTAAAGATTGAGGGTTGCAAAACAGTCTAAACATATATCTGGTTCTACAGCTGTTTCTAAGGATCCTGAGTTAAGAGATAAGTTGGTGCCAGTTGAGGGCAGGTCTTGGGGAATTTTGTCTCTAATAGTTAGAATTTTATCATTAAAGAAGCTCATGAAGTCGTAACTACTGAGAGCTATGGGAATACTTGGCTCAATAGAGCTGTGACTCTCTGTCAGCCTGGCTACAGTGCTGAAAAGAAACCTGGGGTTGTTCCTATTTTCCTCTATTAATGACGAGTAGTACGCTGCTCTGGCATTACGGAGGGCCTTCCTATAAGTTTTAAGACTATCTTGCCAAATTAAACAAGAATTTTCCAGTTTGGTGGAACGCCAATTCCTCTGAAGTTTCCGTGATATTTGCTTTAATTTGCGAGTTTCAGTATTATCAGTATTCGGCTACCACAGGCTAACTCAGGCACCTCAGGCACTTCCGCACCGACTACCGGGGACTGGCTAGCTACAGTAGCTAAAGACTGATCTACCAAGGTGCGGAGCCGGACTTCACTGAGCCTCGCCTCTATGTCTACAAATAAACTACACTTATTACACGTACCATTACCGCTAAAAGAGGCAGAGGAGTAACTGAACATCTGACACACCGAGCAGGAGAAAGTAGGAGAGGGAGAAGGAGAAGCCATCGCTAGCTGCTAAGCTAAAGTCGCTAACGGCGAAGCTAAAGTACTGTAGCGTCAGTTACCAAAACTTTTTAACAACTATGAGATTGAACAGCAGTCACTATGAGATGGAAAGAACTGTGAGTGCTTAGGCAAAATTACTGTAAGAATAAGTGTTTAGCGGACAGTTGGGTGTTGTAATCTAACAAATGTTACAGGTTTTTAGCGAGAGCAGCACAACACGGTAACAACACACAAGCACCGGAAACGGAAATGAGTAGACACGCACAACATGCAGTCCCAAACTGCGTTGGTCAAATGTCTGAAGGGGATAACTTTACTTCCAGCAGATCAATAACGTAATGCACAGCAGAGTAAAGGGCAGGTAGACTTCTCATTAAATGATGACGTTAGTCTGGTAATATTCTGCCTTTTTTCTGAACACAGATCTGTGGGAGAGATTCTGAATGTGCAGAAAGTTTTGAAAATGAGCAGAAAAGCTGCTGAAACACAGGAGCTATGAAAGTCCAGGAGTTTATGACTGGATTAAAATTAATTAATTTCTCATTGAGGTGAAAAGGTGCCACATGCACATTTAAAGAAGTCACGTCCCCAAACAAAGACACAGAGAGGAGGGAAGACTAAATCATAACTCAGCAGGGATTAAATAAATTGATCTACAGGAGAAACAGATCTGAGTGCTCTGTTACAGTTAGGTTATAGTTACATTAATAAAAACATTTTCACCATAACCTGGTGCAGAAAGATTCATCAGGATGCAGGAATTAAAGTGTCTAAAGCTCAAATATCATATAATTCAGCACTAAACATTTCTTTAAAATAGTGCTAAATCTCTTTTTGTCTCGTCTCATGGGTTCAGCGTCTCGTCACACCCCTACAAATTATGTAAGCTACCTTCCTTAACTGAAAAGTTATAACATAGCAGAAGCGAAGCTTTCAGCAGGCTTCTTATTCAAATTCTGAAAAGTAGATCATGTGTAGTGAAGCCAGAATAGTTTTATTTTCAAACCCCTTTTAACAAAAACTACATTTGTTACATGGTGGGCAGTAACAGAACACACTGAGAACACTGAAAACTAAAGAGGGAATGAATAATAACAGCATTGGTTATACACGTTTATGTTGATTCAGTTCTTTTAATTTTCATTGTATTGTACATGTGTTTGTTTCTGTCATCACCACTAATGAATCAGACTAATGTTGCTTAGATAAAGTCGTAGTTAGCTAGCTCACCACAGTCTCTGCTGTGTGTTTTAATGAACTGCCAGCTGAACCAAAGACAGTTTCCCGTCCAACAACAGTTGAAGCAGCAACTGGAACAACAGCCAGAGCGGCAGCACCGCGACAGGTCTGTTTCTGAGCTAACCAGTCAGCTAATCAGCTCGCTCATCATAATATCTGCTGAGCTGACCATCATTATCTTTATCAGCACAGTTTCCTACAAGTTTAGAAGAAGTGCTTAAACTGAGAAAGTAGATCATAGAGATCACTTTTATTTGTTACATGCTGGGCAGCAACAGAACACAGTGGGAACACTGAGATAGAAGAAAAACTAAAGAGAACAGTATTCATTATACACATTTATGTTGCTTTAATTCTTTTAATTTTCATTGTATTGTCTTTTCAGGAGAAGGACCAGGAAGGGATGGAGGTGAATGCATCCACACCTATCTACAAACATGCAAAAAATACATGGTTAACAGTGGGAGAAAAGGTTTTAATGTCGTTTAATTGAACCTTTATTTTAAACTTTGTTTTGCAAGAGAGAGCTTGCTGAAAAGCAGCTTGAAAGAGTACAAGTTTCAAACAAAGCACAGACAGGAGTAATACATAAATACAGGGGAACAAATCTGACCAATTTTCACCTGCTTCATATCCTGCAGAACTGAACCAAACTAGCATATCGATCTTCATCACCAAGGGACAAACAGAGGCAGCAGGATGACCTCGGTGATTCACTGATGACAGTAGCTGCAGGCAGGGCAGCAGGTTCAGGTGGCAGAAGCTAGAAAGCAAAAACACAAGGCAGGAACACAGCAAGTAGAAGAACAACTGACAAAGGAACAACTCATCTGGTGTGTCATTAGGGGTGTAACAAGCTGGCACGGGGCCACGATGCAAGATGGTCATAGCGGGCCCTCCCATCATACTCAAAGTAGCATAATGTCAGTAGCAAATTAAAGAAGTCAAAGCTTACTGTTAGGGTGTGAACTACAGGGGGAGCTTAGCTCCCCTCAATAAGACATTAGCTCCCCTAAAACATGATCTGTGATATTTTAACTCAGTTGTATTGTTTTCACTTTTCAGATGTCTGTCATACACCAGCGGGATGACAAGAGTTGCGTGGAAACTGACGAGGTAATGTAATTTTTGTAAATATGGCATAAGTTGCTTGCTCCAAAAACTTTGTCTGTTGCAGTGCAGTTTTCAGGCTGTAGAAGTTTGAATGTGTTCGGGGCCACGTAACGTTCCTCATCATCATCGTGGTGGATGATGCAATGCTGTTGCTAACAGCAGGTGCTTCCTGTGCAACTTCAGCTCTTCTTGCTCAGAACTCGTGCTTCTATCCTGTCTTTCTTTTTAAGGAAACTGAAGATTTTTGGTGGCTTTTGTTTGCTCGGCTGCTTCTTCCAATTTTCTTCCAACCGTAGATTTATGTGGAGTGTTTTGTATGTAAAATTATTGTGACATCAAGTGTGAGTCAGAGACGAAATACCTACTGCGACACATGTGAAATCATGTGGCTGTGTACATTATCAGTAAACGTAATTATATAACTTCACTTAATTTATAATTATACTAACATGAGACGTAAATTAAGGGCCCTGCAATGACTGCATTCCCTTCATATACAGTAGTTACGCCACTGGGTCTCATTTATAAACGGTGCGTACGTACAAACCAGGGCTGGAAACTTCCAAAGCAAAGGTTGTGATCTGTAAAAAACAAACTTGACGGGAGAATGTGCGTCCTGTGAGTAAACTCTGAACCGTGCGTACGCACATAAAGAGGAGGAAGGAGAAACAGCGACTCACATGGCAGAAGGATGAAACGCTCTGAAATGAGCTAGAATATTCTACTACTGTGTAAAATAAATCCAAATATTACCTCTGAGAATTACAGGCTTAAAGCCTTTCTGAATAAACAAACATCCGTTTGATTGATTTTCCCTGAAGTGGGCAAACAAAAACATAATTTAAGATCATTTGCAGCCACAAAGAACCAGCTTCAGGATAATAAACACAAGCTGAGATTCTGTTTCTGCAAAAGAGCCTCAAATATGTTGGACCGTTTAATCAGGAATCATATTAATTAATTTTTAATTAATTATTTTTTAATAAATTATTCTCATAAATAAGGTGAACAGGAGACAAATTATATTTAAATTGATTTTCAAGTTGACTGTGATTTATAAAGGGAAGTCGGCGTAGCACGTGTGTTTTATAAATGTGAATATTTATATAGATTTATATTTATATAAATGAGACCCCTGGGCTGGTAAATAGGGAGTGACTAATGAGGAAAGTGACAACAGGTGAATGAAGGGAGTCAGAGGGTGGATGGATGGAAAATGACAGTGAAGGTTTCTGGGGAATAGCGATGTGGAGAGGAGGGACAAAGAGACAGCCTTTACTTTACTATATGATGTCCAGACTGTGGATCAATCAATAATCCTCGTTGCTAATGATCAACATGATCAACATGATCTATCTGTAACGTCCTCCTCTCATGTTGTCGCCCTGCAGCTGTTCTTGTCTGTTCTTTGTTGGTCATGGTGCTGTTGTTAGGTCATGGTGGAAGTCCTCCCTCCCTGATCTCTCTGAGCTCAGCTTGGTGTGTCATTATGAGGAGAGACAGGATTAAAACATTCACACCAAATATTACCTCTGTACTTATTCTGTAATCTGTTCCAGGTGAGACGCTGACAGATGTTCTGTTTGACAGAGGAGGAGCCAGGTCCATCAAGCGACCCATAAATGCTGGCAGACTTTGATGGTTTACACAACAAAGTGTTGAGAAATTCTACTGAGCTTTAATCTGTAACTGAACTGTTTATCAGGGACGCAGCTGCAGCTTCTTTGCTTTTCTGATTCATACTGACCTTTTTAATATTATAGTTTTATATTTTCTGTGTTCAGCCTTCAGAGTTCTGTTGAAGTTAATCTGATGCTGTAAATAAATGTTGACATTAGGAGGATGGTGGGGAGGCCAAGAATGAGTTCTCCTGATGCTCCTTAAACTAAACTACCCTGAAAGGACCAGGTCTGAAGGACGGAGAGATTCAGAGACTGAAAAGATGGAACTCTGCTCTGAGCACTGAGGAGAGCTTCCTGTTGCAGAAACTCCTGTCTGTGAAACCAGCTGTTTAATGTTGACCTGAAGAAAAAAAGAGAACTTCACCTTCCTGTTTGCTCTGTTGTGTTTGACTTTGTATCAACCTGTTAATCAGTTTTACT
>NW_025742699.1:0-2881 GCF_021292245.1 Micropterus dolomieu | reverse complement strand
GCCATGAATTTAAAATCATTGTGGAGAGCAACAAAACTAATCACACAGATCTAATGGTTATAATTCAAAATTAGACTTATTTAGCAAGTTTAGCTTTTAGGGTGTAGTTTATTCAGATCTGCTCTAGATTTTCCTACTTGTCATTCACAGATGTGGTAATAACAATGTTCCAAAATTATGTGGAATTGCATATTTCTGTACTGGAAAACATTCTTGGGGGATGACGCCCAAACCCCCTGCACATAAATACCATGTGAAAGCATGTTTTAATCCCCACGGACATTATTATTATTTGTAAATGTACTTGCTTTGCACCTGCCTCAACTTCTCTTCTTCCTGCGCTGTTAATTACGTAGCTTATCAAGGTCATCGTCCATCCTGGTGTTTCATTGTTGAAATCACCCAACCCTAATTTTTAACACATTTATTTACTCTGCGCGTCTCGTACAAAACTGAGTCCACCCCTCACATTTTTGTAAATATCTGATCATATCTTTTCATGTGACGACGCTGAAGAAAAGACACTTTGCTGCAATGTCCTCACTTTAGTTGCCAGCAGTTTAGACATTAATGGCTGTGTGATGTGTTATTTTGAGGGGACAGCAAATTTACACTGTTGTACAAGCTGAACACTCACTACTTTACATTGTAGCAAAGTGTCATTTCTTCAGTGTTGTCACATGAAAAGATAGAATCAAATATTTAAAAAATGTGAGGGTTGGATTCACTTTTGTGTATATTGTATATAAATACAAGAAATAGCATTGTACTGTGGTGGAAGAAATACCAAGTTTGTAAATTACAAATACCACACTGAAAATACTCCACTGCAAGTAAAAGTCCTGCATTGAAAACCTTACTCAAGTAAAAGTAAGTATTATCATGTGGAGACCGACTAAAGGCTTACGTTGTACAAGGAAAAGAGATTTTGTGATACACGAGAACCCACACAGGTGAGAAACAGGATATTTTCACCAGTGTAGAAAAAGTTGCATAGACGCGTGAATCCAATCTGAGGAGAGTCCTTACATCTGCTCAGTTTGTAGTAAGGGTTTTTGACAACACGTTTTGACCCTACGGGAGATTCAGCTGCAGTGTGAGAAGTATACTGAACTTTGATTCCTCCAAAATCACATATTACATATAGATATTTTGCTATCATATAATTTGTTATAAATGTTAGTTTGCTGTCCATGTAGAGTGAACTAGATGTCTGCGTGTTGTTTATATGCTCTGATAATTATAATCCAACACATCTCTGTAGTAGCGTCCATGTTGATTCCACATTCAGACTTAAGAGCACATGAACACACACTGAGGAGGAGCACCTGAATGCACAGTGAGCCTCTTGCAATTTGCGACCCTCACCACTAGATGCCACTAAAACTTAAACATTGAACCTTTAATGTACCGTACAGTCCAATACACCCTACAACTTAACAATGATTCTGCCCCAACATCCTGTTTTGGTCTGGGACAGGCCAGAGAAACTCGTCCTCTTCGTCCTCTTCCTCCTCCTCCTTTCTAGTGTCCTGAACATCTTCACATCTCTCTGGATCCGTTGTTCCAAAACTGAATGGACTGACTCGGGCCCTTTTATTTATCTATTGAAGGTTGTGATTGGTTTGTGACCAATAATGACTCTTTGTGTTTCCACCTGGGTAGCTGTGAGCTAACTGAGCTCAACCTGTGCTGACTTGAGTGAACAATATTGAATGTTAGTGCTTTCTAAATGACCACATGGTGTAGGCAATGAGAAATGAAGGGATTTGTGTGTAGAGTTTTGCAGAGACAGTTCAACAAACCTGAATCATGTGTTAAAGCAGTTTAGGGAAATGGGTGTGCTTTTTGACAAATGGCATTATGGTTTTATAATTATAGTTGAAAAGCCTGATTATTTTGTTTAAGCCTTCAAGAAAAACTGCAATTTATCTTTAAGACACCAGAGAACATGAACTGACATGTCAGGTTCAGCAAAGTGCAGCATGACCTGCCGTCAGTCACCAAAATGTTGGATGGACAATAAAATCCTGCGGAAGTGTAGTACAGACTAAAGTGAATCAAACTAGTCTATTAATAATGTAATTTATTTAGAAGCTGCAGTCACACCTTTCACTGTATACTGGTGATTTCTAGTTACATCAGATCAGAAGTAAAAGCAATGCATCCGTAAAAGTGTCGTTAAAATTTATTTCAAGTATTAAAAGGTACCTCCAGTACAAGAACCTTAAAACTGTACTTAACTACAAATTTGAGGTACTTTTACTTTACTTGAGTCATTTATTTTCGTGCCACTTTCTACTTAAACCCCCGCGACATCTCGGAGGGAAATATACTTTACATATGAAGGTTTTATAAAATATAGTGTTTTGTTTTAAATATAAATGAAGTACTGCTGAAACGATTAGTCACACGTCAAATATTTTGATGATTGAAGTCATTTTTGGTATAAAAACGTTTCATCGTTTCAGCTTCTCTCATGATAATTTGCAATTAAAATCACTTTTGTGTTTGATTATTTTCTGATGGACAGATGATACATAATTTTTATTTTTTATTTAGTTTATTTACTTACTTGTATATGTTGACTACCTCTGGGATGAACAGTGTTGTGTTGTCTAAAATAAAGAGAGTGCTGCTCTTTCTGCTTCTTAGTTCATCAGATAGGACTTTGTTCTTTCTAAACAAACTTTTATTTTGAAGGTGTGGGAAGACGTGGTACCGGAAGCGCTTTTCCTTCCTTTGTCAGCACGCCAACGTGTTCGTGTGTTCCCGGAGTGAACTAGAGCCTGTATGTTTGGATAAACCTTCTTTTATACAGTCAGTGGGATAAACGTGTTAAAGTGGAAACTTTGGTTTCACCTTTCATCTCCTGTTAGCC
>NW_025742698.1:0-3085 GCF_021292245.1 Micropterus dolomieu | reverse complement strand
TTTGTCAGCAAAGGCCAAAACAAGTTATTTAATTTAATTAATCAGTTAAATTATTAACTCAGAATTTCTAGAATCCACCAATAAGCATCTGATTTTAATGAATGTTGTTGAAGTTAACGTCAAGTCTCGCGGTTAGATTTCCACGTTGAAAACCTTCTGAAATAAATAATGTTTGGTACATTTGGTCTGCGCCGAAATGAAGCCTTGCCTCTAATGAATAGTTAAGTTTAAATAGCAAGTTTAAAAAAGCTTTGGCCTTTGTTGATAAAAGGAAGATCTACTAAATTGGTGTTTTTCTGAATGGAGTTTGGTGAGAGAGCAGCAGCCACGGAGGCTAAACCAGGTAAACGTTGTGTTTGAACTCACAGCGGGCGGATGAGCAGTTGGTCACTTTCCTCCGCAGGAACCGTGGCGTCACATTTACGTTTAGACGCCATGTTTACCTGAATAAACTCACAAATCTTCCACAAATACTAAATTAACTCAGAACTTCAGCTATTCCGCGCGTTGCCACAACTTTAACTCACTTCCGGCTCCTGCTGAAATACCTCCGTGTGGTACAACTGCTGGTAACTTTGGTTCCACCTTTGGGAGTGTGTTTTTCTTCTTCTTTTATGGCAGATTGCAGCCATGACTTTTAAAGGTGCATACGCCACCTACTGTACCGGAGTATGTTGCATGAACTATGTTTGTTGACACAACTTCATTTCATAAAATAATTAAAATAATATTGAGAGAAAAAACTAAATCCTATTATATATATATCTATATTTTTCAGATAATAATAATAAACCTTCAAGGCTTCACTTCCTTCCTGCCTGACTTATCTTTTGATTTAGCCTTTGTGAGGATCAAACTCAGCAGGAAAAGAAATGTACTTGAGTAACAGAATAAATCGAGTTTTTGTCTTCAAACCTTTATTGAAATAAATGAGAAGCTCTGCAGCCATCAGCAGCTACTAGATGCTGCTCCAAGAAAACTTTATTAAAGTGAAAATCAGAGTCAACACAGTTTGTACACAACAAGTTCAGCCCTGAGATCATTTCACCATTTCTAAGAAAACACATTTCTGACATTAAAGGCACAATCAGTGAGCCAGATGTTAACCAAAGTGAAGCCTCGTCCACCACCAACATTTAAACCACAGGACTGGAAGTTGTCTCCCTCCTACACAGAACACAGAGACACTGAGGAACCAGAGGACCAGACTGTAAACCCAGGATAAAGAGGTTCAGTGAATGTGGTGTTGAAGGTGTGGAGGTGGATCAGTGTGTCAGAGGAGACTCTGTAGAAGGACAGAGAGCCAGCAGGACAGTCCACATACACTGCTGCTCTGTTAGAGGAGGAGGAGGAGGAGGAGGAGGAGGAGAGAGGGAGGACTGTTACTCTGTTCTGGTGACAGATAGAGTAACAGTCATCAGAGCACCTCAGACTCCAGGACTGATAATTTCTTCCAAACACACAGTCTGTACTGTTCCCTCTCCTTCTGATTCCTCTGTAACTCACTGATATATAAACTCCTCCTCTCCACTCGACCTCCCAGTAACAGCGACCAGTCAGACCATCTCTACACAGCAGCTGACACCAGCAGTCAAATCTCTCTGGATGATCAGGATATGGCTGCTTCTCTGTCACCCGTGTCACCTTCCTGTTGTTGTCAGACAGTTTGAGGTTTCTGTTTACTGTGTTTGTGTCCAGTGTGAGTTCACAGAGATCTGATGGAGAGAACGAGACACAACACAGCAGCAGTTTATCATCAGACACATCTGAAGGTTTATTCTTTGTTTGTCTGATGTTGTTCATTTCTATAAAGTTTAATGATGCATTTAGTCAGTAATGTTTGAATGAATAAATACCACAACTATCAACTTTGTATTAAGAGAAACTGACTGTGTGCTGTTTTGTCATCATGAGTCAGATTGAATCCACACTTACACTTCCTCAGACCAGGTTTTAACCTCTGCTCTCCACCATGGTCCACCCTGGAGGAAGAAACACAGTCAGAGTGATTTTCTATCCAACATGAGTCCTAACTGCTGTTCAACATGAAGCAGTGTTCCTCAGTTTGTCAGTGTGACAGAGAAACAGGCTGAAACTCATCTGTGTCAACTGTCTCCAGGATTCTTTCACTGTCTGAGAAAAGGACCTGAAGAAGAAGACAACTAATATGAGAGCAGGATGTCAAATATTGTCCTCTGCATGTTGTCCCGCTAAATAAACAGTTTGACCAGCATTCACACATGAACAACTAAACTGTTTCCAGACTGTTCTCAGATCAGATTCAACTTGTATTGAGTAATTTCTGGCAGAAACAGAGGGTCTGAGGACAGAGAGGCCACATGATGTACAGATTGTAAAGCTTTGAGACAAGTTTGTGATTTTGCACTTAATAAAACTGACTTGGGAATTTCATTTCAATAAAGGACTGTATTTCACAGAGACAGATGAGGCTAAATGATGAATTTAACAGAGAATAAAGGCACCGAGAAGGTGTTTCTCTCAGCAGCAAATAATTATATGCATCTAAATGTGCGCATTTGTTTTGCTTTAAATCAGGGGTATTCAATTAGATTTCAAAGAGGTCTAGTTAGAGAAAATTTCCTGAAGCAAAGGTCCAGAACATCAAAACGACGAACTTGCGTTATCATTCAGCACTATAACCTATAGTTGTATCAACACATGTTTTTAGTCAACAACGGACTGTCAAATCAAATAATATTTCAGTCAGTTTTCACATCAAACTGGAGGGATAATAAATAATAACTATTCAAATAATAAATTCTAAATTTAAGTAAACTAAAGCGCCTAATTTTTAGAAAAAATGTAATAAAAAGTGTAGCTTGAAGTGATGAAGTGTAGTCTTAACCAATTTTATAATAAACACACAAATGAACAGCTGTAATGCCTCCTCTTCTCTTTCATTTCCTCTTACAGAGCTACCACTTTCCTACTTTCTGTTGTTCAGTGAGAAACGTGAGCTCCAGCTCGCATATTGGAGATCTATGAGATATTCTGGTTTTGAACTGCCCGTGGGAGGAATGTACATGTAAAAATCTGTACATTCTTGATTAAAAGTCATGTGAAA
>NW_025742697.1:0-5591 GCF_021292245.1 Micropterus dolomieu | reverse complement strand
GAAAGAGAAGAGGAGGCATTACAGCTGTTCATTTGTTATGATGTGTTGAGTGTTTATTATAAAATTGGTTAAGACTACACTTCATCACTTCAAGCTACACTTTTTATTACATTTTTTCTAAAAATTAGGCACTTTAATTTAGTTTACTTAAATTTAGAATTTATTATTTGAATAGTTATTATTTATTATCCTTCCAGTCCGTTGTTGACTAAAAACATGTGTTGATACAACTATAGGTTATAGTACTGAATGATAACGCAAGTTCGTCGTTTTGATGTTCCGGACCTTTGCTTCAGGAAATTTTCTCTAACTAGACCTCTTTGAAATCTAATTGAATACCCCTGATGTAAATGATATTGGGGCCAAGAACTGACCCCTGGTGGACTCCGCAGGTGACTATGGCTGTGTCCGAAATCATCACTCATTCAATACTCCCTACTCCATATGTATGGAGCTCTATGTAGTGAGCACACCTGCATAATTAAAACAACTCTGTCGGACACTACTCCGATCATTTCAGCACCGTTAATTACATCATTGCCATTGAACAATCAGTTGGTGAACAGTTTTTTTCTATCAGCGCAAAGCATGATGGTATATAGGGCTTGGTTAGTGACCATCATTATTTTCAAAATGCAATCTGGGATACATTGAGTGGACTACATAGGGTATAATAATTATCACTATACATTCGGAGAGCACTACAAAATGGCGAGCTCACTGTATAGTCCACTGTGTAGTAAAAGCTACAGTTCGAGGAGTATGAGGAGGGAAGCCAGCATCAGCTGCCATTCATATGCCGTTTGTGAGTTTAACCACAAGGCTGTTTCTGTGCTGTGAGCAGAGCAGAAACCTGACTGAAAGTTGTTGTGTTTGAGATGGTTGTGAGATTTCTGGAAAGCAGTGTAGGGGCTGGGAGATTGCAAGCTGTGAGAGGACAGCTGGGGCGGGTAGTGTTGAGGATCCAAAAAAGATAGAATGAATTGTCTATTTTTGTTTTGAAAAAGACCAGGAGTAATTGCAGTGCTCTTCTGTAGCTCTTCTATAGTTTCTGTAAATGAGGGGGTTTGTCGATTGAGAAGATGAATTATTGTATTTGGAGTTTCCGGGACTGTTTCTGATAACGTTTGAGTAAAACTGTGACCGTGCCTCTGTAAGTTACTTTGAGGAGTCTTTTTGATGTTCCTGAAAAGCTAGGTTGTGCGCAGTGAAACCTGTAGCTTTGTATCTCCTCTCGATGCCACGCCCAGCTGCCTTCATTTTCCAGCTCACTGGTGTACCAGAGGGCTGATCAGGAGAAAGTGACTGTTCTGATTTTGACCGGGATGTGGAGATCCAGAATACTCCTGAGGGTGTTGTTGTAATAATCCACTGAGTCCATGGCTGGTAAAGAGTTTACAGAAAGGAGATGCTGGAGTTTTTCAGATTTCTGAAGCAGATTTGGAGTTTTATGGAAGATTTTATTGGACTTTAATATTTGTAACCCACAGAAAACAATCCACAAATGTGTACTATGATGCACAAATATTTCACTATCTACAAATGTGTATTTTTATATTTGTTATGTGTAAAATCATATCCACAAAAATACAGAGTGACTTCTACAGAAAGAATTTGCAGATTGCTTTCTGTCAATTTGTGGGTCATGTTACATTTGTAACTTCCTTTTTACACATTTGTGGAATTTTGTCCAATGTGTACTGCAGAAATCTGTATCTCACTACCCAAAACATGTATTTTTACAGTTGTGTTGTGTAAAATCATATCCACAAAAATACAGTGCAATTTGAAAATATGTACATTTTACTCTGTACACACATATTTTAATTTCACATACAAAGAGTTATTATTTGTGGATCTATTTTTACACACAGTGTGGTCAGTTTTGTGGATTTTGTTTTGCGGATCATTTCCTGTCAATTTGCAGGTCACATTACATTTGTGACTTCCTTTTCACGCATTTGTGGAATTTTGTCCACTCTGTACCACAGACATCTGTAAACAGAGATCTGTAAATGTGGGAGCAGTTTATTAACTACACCAGCAGGTGGCGGTAGCAACATCGCCTCTCATGGGTTGTAAGAATATCCATTGCAATACCCAGGGTCATCTGTAGGAGACAACTTCTGCTTCTGCTGGACCACTGGACTCTCCTCGGTCTAAATTTTTCTGTAAAAGTGTATATAGTTTACTATTGAATACTTTATCACTGTATTTTTTGTAAGGCTCATGTGTAGGGTTTATATGACACCTCAATTCTGGAGATCTATCTTGGGGTGCCGTTCCCAACCAACCCAAGACTGACATTACTGGGGGACCTCTTAGACAACATGAGGGGCAATGTTCTTTTTTTTTTTTTAGACTAGCCCTATTGCAGCTAATAAATTAATAGCCATTTGCTGGACCACCAGGGGCCTTTAAGGGTAATAAATAGTAAATTTAATAAATTTACTATTTAAAATGAAAAGAACAAATAGTTTTCACCATAATTCCATCCATAAGTAACACAATGACAGAACGTATGACTGGGTCATGGGTTTCATACACTTAAATCTAAAACCAAAAATCCTATCTGATTAGCGTGTCTGGGACAAAATCTTATCAAATGAAGATCTGTGGTGTAATTTCTGTCAGTTGTGTCATTTAGGTTGATGTGAAAAATTTGAATACCACTCAAGATTTGGGTAAACCACAAAAATACTGAATGCAAAAAATACTGATCCTGGGTACAATATCTACAATGTTAAATCTGGTTCTCCAAATACCTAAAAGCAGGTCCCGTCTGGTCACAGGTTCACTCAGTTTACAGGCTTACCGATTCACTAGGTTCGATAAGGAGATTGGCAGTAGCAGGTTCCACAAGGTAGAAATAAGACCTCCACCCCACAGAAAACACACGACCACCAACGGAAGGAAATATATGAGATGTATTTGTAAGGAAACTTTTTAATGTTCCATTTCCCTGGTTAAAGAACATCTCGGGTTACGTATGTAACCCGAGACACTGCGTCGGTTACGACACTATGGGAAAGCCTCTAGGCGTAGCAGGTCTGAACGTGAAATGAAATCACTCCAATCCTATTGGCTTGTTGCTAGAACGGTAAGGTGTGACGGAATAACCGGAGGAGTATAAAGCACACCTGTAGGCGCTTCAGGCGGGGAGAGAGGTGCGGCGGGCCGACGCAGTGTCTCGTTCCCCTTCTCGGGGAACCAGGGTTACATATGTAACCCGAGACGTTCCCCTTCGAGGGAACTCGAACTGCGTCGGTTACGACACTATGGGAACGAGATACCCACTAAACCGTGCCGAAAACCCCACCTGCCCCAGTGTGCAATAAAGTGGCACGACTAAGAGGAGAGCGCACGAGTGCCAGGTGCAGAAGGAAGGTCAAGACTGTAAAACCGATTGAATGTGTGCGGAGTGGCCCAGCCAGCCGCTAAACAAACATCCTGCAAAGAGGCCCCGGAACGGAGGGCTCGAGAGGCCGCCATGCCTCTGGTAGAATGAGCCCTCACAGCCACAGGTGAATAGTCTGAACAATCCAGTTGCTAATATTATGTTTGGATGCAAGGAGCCCAGCCCTGGGGGACCCAAAACACACTAGCAGCTGGTCAGCCTTCCTCCAACGGGAGGACCTGAGAGTGTAACACTCAGTGCTCTGACAGGGCAGAGCAGATGAAGTCTCCCGTCCTCCGCCGTCACATGAGGTGGAGGATGAAATGCCTGCAGCACTGTGGACCCGGGGCCAGTGCTGAACCAATCCTCGGATTGGATGTGCGTCACGATGGCGGGGATGATGAGCATCTTGAACCTGAATCTCCTCAGAGACCAGTTAGAACCCGCAGATCCAAAATAGGGCGCAGCCCTCCGTCCTTCTTGGGGACTATGAAGTACCGGCTGTAGAACCGGCGTCTCTGTCTGGGGGGGAGACACGTTCCACGGCCCCTTTCTTTAGCAGAGTACGAACTTCCTGTCCCAACACCGGACCTTGCTCCAGGCGGACCACAGTCCAAACCACCCCGTTGAATTTTGGAGGGCGGGTTTTGAACTGTAGTCGAAACCCATGTATGGCAGTGCGCAGTACCCACGGAGAAATGTTCGTCAGGCTCCGCCAAGCCTGACGACAGAATTGGCGATTTTAATATTCATGTTGATGACCCCACCAATGTTAATGCAACTGACTTTTTTAATATGGCCACTTTTTTTAACTTCAAACAACATGTCAAAGGACAAACACATAACCGTGGTCATACACTGGACTTGGTTTTTACCCTGGATGTCAGCATTTCTTCTGTGGAATTAGTGGACATGACCATATCTGACCACAGATGTATTGTTTTTAGCTGCGATTCGCCTGTTACTCATGCCGCCTCACCAAGCTCCGTGTGTTCTCGCATCTTTAATGAACAAAGTGTTTCAAAGTTTGGCGCATTCTTTCAGAGCCAAAGCCAACACCTGTCTGATTCCAACACCAACAATCTGGTCGATCACTTCAATCATATCTACTTGTCGTCACTAAATATTACTGCTCCTCTAAAGGTTAGGCCTACGTCTAAAGCTAGTAAGCAACCCTGGATAAATGACAGCATTCGCAGCCTCAAAAGGGAATGCAGGAAAGCAGAGCGCAGATGGAAAAAATTACCTCAGTCTGAAGGATTTATTAATTAACTACAATAACATGGTTAAGGATGCGAGAACACACTATTTTTCTGAACTCATTACTACACATAAACACATTCCCAGGTTTCTGTTTAAGACTGTGGATCAGCTGGTAAACCCAACCCCTCCTTGTGCCTCAGCTGGAAGTAATGATGACTGTGAATTGTTTTTATCTTATTTTACCAATAAGGTGGTGTCAATCAGAGCCTCTATTACCCCCGCGGCCTCTTACTCAGAGGTTCCTGAGAGTTTTAACCAGTTTTATCCCATCGACTTGTCTGAGCTTTTAAAAACAGTATCACAAATGAGAGTGTCCTCCAGCCTACTTGATGTAATACCTACAAAGTTTTTACAGAAAGTAATGGATTCTGTTGGGCCACATTTGATCTCTGTTTTCAACAGCTCCCTATCTACTGGTTGTGTCCCTGATTATTTTAAAACGGCTTGCGCGAACCCACTTTTAAAGAAACCTGGTTTAGATCCCTCCCTCCTACATAATTTTAGACCAATTTCAAAACTGCCTTTTATTGCAAAGATTCTAGAAAGAATTGTGTCCAAACAGCTGCTCACTGTACTGGAAAATAACAAAATATTTGAAAAGTTTCAATCTGGTTTCAGGAAGTAACACAGCACTGAGACTGCCCTGCTTAAAGTCACCAATGACCTTTTAATGTCTGCTGATGAAGGCATGTGCTCAGTCCTGGTACTCCTGGACCTTAGCGCTGCTTTTGACACCATTGTTCACAACATCATGTTAGACAGACTGAGGCACTGGGTGGGGATCTCTGGTACTGCCCTAGAATGGTTTTCATCCTACCTGTCAAATAGGAAGTTTTGCGTGTCTGTAAACAACTATGTCTCCTCGTTCTGTCCAGTTAAATATGGTGTGCCTCAGGGGTCGGTCTTAGGACCCATTTTGTTTTCCTTGTAT
>NW_025742696.1:3445-5095 GCF_021292245.1 Micropterus dolomieu | reverse complement strand
TAGGCAGAGAAAGAGGGAGAGAGAGAAAGGGGAGGAAACAGGAGGAGAAATGGAGGCCAATAGAAAGGATAGAGACGAGACAGATCCTGTCATCTACTGAGACCATTTCCAATAAGACACCTAACTGGAGAGAACAGGAAGCACTGTTTGGACTCTGCTGTGGGAGAAGTGGCTGCTGGGAAATGTTTTGGTCAACTTGCTCTGGTTCACTGTGATGGCTTCAACACATGGAAATAAAATGTGTTTTATTAGTTTGGAGCTGGAAGTTGATGTCTGTCATTATTCTCCTTTAATCCCAGAAGCAAAGCAGATATTATTTTAGATGAACTGAGCTCATTCTAGCCGCCTCGCTGTCTTCTTCCTAAATCTTTATTTGGACTGTTGTTTGGATGTTTAACACAGGGAGAGCATCTCAACACGTCTTTAGCACTTTGTACTTTTTAAGTGTAATTTCTGCTGTTTTAGTGGTAGGCATGCTGCTGTTTAGGATGGGATTCAGAGCAGCTGTTTTGCAGCAGCTGTTGTGTTTTTGGCAATCTGGAGAAAATCTTAAACCACAGTTTATGTCAGTTTCTATGAAATTGTACATTTTCTGGAAATCCAATAAAAATCTGTTTGTAGACCAAACTGTGAATGTTTGTCTTTGAGCAACTCAGTGAATTAAAAGCTGACAAATGAAGGTTCAACAAAATCTCTGCTGGTTGACAAATCTCTGTTGTCTATATGAACATAAAGCCCAACCTGCTGTTAGCAGGGAGGCATCCTGCACTTTCTGAAGTTTTCAGACTTTTTTAGATAAGAATTTGGGGCAGAAATGATAAAGTGTGACAGGGATAGTCACAACAGATCAGACCAACATGTTTCAGTAGAAGTTAGTAAAGTCTACTGTATGTTTCCCCTTTTTAAACTTTAGCTCATTATTAGCTGAGATCCAACAAGAACAAGCAGATTTCCCAAACTGTCAGACTGCTTCTTTAAATACCTTGGCTTTCTGCAGGGGACACTTTGGAAACTACAAACTGCATTTCTGGAAGATAAACTGCTAAAAGCTTAAAGTAATGACTTGATCAGCTGCACAGTGAACACAGTTCAAAACCTTAATTCAGGATTAAGTAATTTCAGTTCCATTCAGAGGACACATATACTGATCAGCTACATCATTATGAACACTGACAGGTGAAGTGAATAACACTGATTTTCTTGTTAGCTTGTCAGGGAGCAGGATATATTATAATAATGATAATAATAAACTTTATTTATACAGCACTTCTATCAAAGTTACATACATAGTTAAAAATAAAGAGTAGGGGAGACTAGAGACTAGTCATCTTTTGATACAAGAAACGCATATATGTGCACTAATTAATAATACAATTGATATATTTTCACTTATAAGAACAAGACTAAAATATTTAATTAAATGCAAAGAGTCAGAGTGTATGGGGGCAATTGTAACACTGAAAAATAAGTCATATTAACCCACTGCATCTCAAGTAAAAGCCTAGGCTACCTCAAAGTAATGACTTTACAGCTAATCATTTAACATAAGAGTTTTTAAATGGTTCAAATTATTTTAGATGTCAGGCATCCTCTGCTCTCTCTGTTCTAACTTCATAAAATTGCTTTTTACAAGTCAACTCATTCTCTTTG
>NW_025742696.1:0-3425 GCF_021292245.1 Micropterus dolomieu | reverse complement strand
ACTTTGGAAACTACAAACTGCATTTCTGGAAGATAAACTGCTAAAAGCTTAAAGTAATGACTTGATCAGCTGCACAGTGAACACAGTTCAAAACCTTAATTCAGGATTGAGTAATTTCAGTTCCATTCAGAGGACACATATACTGATCAGCTACATCATTATGAACACTGACAGGTGAAGTGAATAACACTGATTTTCTTGTTAGCATGGCACTTGTCAGGGGGCAGGATATATTATAATAATAAACTTTATTTATACAGAACTTCCATCAAAGTTACATACATAGTTAAAAATAAAGAGTATCATACAAAAGTCAGTCACCGGAGTTTGATTTCCCCACGTGGGTCCTGATGATGCATGATGACAATCGCCAAAGCTGTCCAATCAACAAGCTACCTGTAAGTCTGTGTAACGTCATGGTTACTTCTCTGGTTCGTTTGTAAAACTGCAGTGTGAACATGAACCGGACAAGAACTGAAATGCAACTGTGTAACATTATTTTCAATTGCTCCAAATGAACCGAACTGCAGGTGTGAAAGCGCCCTTAACACCCAACAGAGCCCTGCCCGAGGACCTGAGGTTGCGTACTGGTTCAAAGGGGAGCAGAACCATGTAGTCCCTTAAAAGTGATCACTAAAATCAATCCTAAAACTTACAGGTACCCAGTGGAGTGAGGCTAAAACAGGACTGATGTGATCTTGTCTTCTAGTGTTTGTTAAAAGCTGCGTTATGTACCCGCAGAAGTTTTTTTGTGTTTAACCCTGCAAAAAGTGAATTACAAAAATCTTACCTGGAAGAAGTAAACACATGGATGACCTGCTCGAGTTTAGGCCATGATAGAAAAGATCAGATTTTTGTGGTGTTTCTCAATTGATAACACGTTAAAACATATTTGAACAACTTGTGTAACGTGTTTTTCAAAGGAAATTTCAGTCAAATATTAGATGCAGGTTTCTGGCTGAAGCTGTGATACTTGCAGACACGGATCCAAGATGTTTCTCTAGACAGACAATGATATTAGATTTATTTTCATTTATTGAAGGTGGTTTGGGGACATCCAGCACTTTATTTCAGCCATAGAGCAGAGAAGATTATCTACAGTATGTTCCATTTAATGGGACGTACAGTTGTGTGTCATCAGCATAACAATGGTATTTTATTTTGTGTTTCTGTATAATGTGACCTAATGGCAGCATATATAAACAGGCCAACTGAGGGTCTGAGGGAGCCTTCTTGATCACCACAGGTTACAGGGGCCAAAGAATATGCGGCATTATCCATAACTATGAAGAACGTTCTGTTCAACTCAAATATAAATGGACAATCTTCTCTAAGACTTTTGATTAAACCGGTCATTAAGAAGTAGGTCTAGAATTCTTAAAATCACTGTGGTCAAGTTTGGGCTCTTTGAGCATGATTTCCTGTATATAAACTCTGTGAAGAGAGTGCGTGGTTTCTCGAAAGACTCAACGATCTGGTGCAGACTGGACAGCTGGTGTGGTCTCAAATAGTGGGGGTGATTGATGGAGAGCAGATGTGTTAATGGAGATCAGCCTCAGGTGCGGGAGTGTCAATTAAGTAAAGTCTGAAGTCACTGTGTGTGTGACTTAAGGGCAACTTCAGTCCGAGTCTAAAGCTGTCTCTGGTGTCGGGTGATGTTTCCGGTGAGAGAGATTAGAGTGAGCAAGGCAGGCAGACGAGTGATCAAAAATCAGAGTTCTCAACAACAAGTTCAAAAGTCTGGTTGGCTGGTGCGTGAACAGCCATATGGATGATGACTCAATGATCCGGCGGGGTGAATGTTGGTCCAGTGTGTGATTGTGGATCTGGTTCAGGTGTGTGAGGGAGAGAAGCAGATTAGGTGACATGTAACTGGTTTAACAGCAGTATGCTGTACACCTCCAGTTCTAAGCTGCTGCACACTCAGCATATTCATGTTTTCTTTAAAAAAATGGTTCCTGCAAATAAACTATGTCATGAGTGGCATGAGTTCTATATACAGTTTGATGCTTTGTGCTTTGAATACTGTTGAAGTGCGCCGACTTCACCGGGTCCGTTGATGAGAAGAGATCAGATGAGACAGTGCCTTAAGTTTCGAGACCTTTATTACTAAAACAAAAGCAATTGCAGATATATATCTGGAGACTGCTCACACCAACACAGAGTCTACTCTGAAGCAGTAAGCAGAGGAGTCTCTTCCTATGCAGCCTGACAATTTATAGAGGTAACCGCACCCAGAGTGGTGTGTCTATGTGTCCGTGTGATCAGTGATATGCATGTGTGTGCTTGTGATTGGGTGTGGATGATTGAATCACCATGTATGGTATGTGTTTGTGTCAACACAACTTCCTCTTATCTAAGCCTCACAAACTAAGTATTGCAACACAAGTTACATACGATATAAAGAGTGCATCATGTACCCTTCTCACAATACAAAGCTTCTTCTAAAGAAATGAAGGCAGCATGAACACAGTGTCTGTAAAGTCCATCAGAACAACAGAGGAAAGACACATTTAGATAACATCTAGATACTTAACAGATCCAGTTTGAGGCTATTTTGTGGTTTGTTCAGCTTGTTTGTCGTTTCTTATGATCCGTTCTGCTGTCACACCTGTTACCTGTGTATAAAACAAAGTTTACAGCACGAGAGCTGTCAGTCTCCAATATTTGTTAGATTACCAGCTTGAAAGATTTAATAAAACAACAAACATAAAGATAACAACACTTCCTGTGAAGTGTGGACATGTTCTTTAGATGTGATGTGAAGCTGTACTGCAGCCACATCAGCAGGAATCTTTTCCATCTACTGGAGTGATTTTGAGGTGTGGAGCATTGTTCTAGGATGTTCAGGCTGTCTTCTTCAATCTTGGTCTGCCTGTCGAATGGCCCTTTGGCCTTTGACTTCATTACCTTCCACAGAACAATGAGCTAAATTACAGGGGAAATCTACCAAATTGCCAGTAACATGAATTACAGATTACAAAAACAATTAGGCTTCATTTTGTGTTCTCAGGTGAATTCTCGGGCCCTCCTGGAGCGGCCTTGGAGATGGACTAGGCAGCAGAAATATTTCCAAATAAAACAAGTGACCGAAATGAATTGCTTTTTGATGTACAGTAGACTTTTTACTGAGGGGTTTGTTCACATATCATTCACAGCCTGGATTATGGAACATTTAATTTTCTGCCTGTCGACACTATTTTCTGATTTATGGAGGAATGAAAATAGATATCTAAAATTCCCTCTTTCAAGGGCAACTGGACTTGGTTGAAGATACTAGAAGACTGTCGTTACCACAGCCAGGAGCACTAACAAACCAGCAGTATCGACGATCCTGGCAAACTACCTCTCAGAGGTTAAACAGCTGAGTTTCCCTACCAGTCAGTCAGAACTGAAGAAGTCTCTCGGATGACGGACGAAACGTC
>NW_025742695.1:5274-11894 GCF_021292245.1 Micropterus dolomieu | reverse complement strand
CTACACAATATACACACAGAGGTACAGACAGTAAAGGTGATGTTGCTATAGACTAAATGAAAAATGGTACAGATATTTATAGTAGTGTTAATGATAACAATCGTAATGTTAATGATTATAATAACAATAATAACAATAGGACTAGTAACAATAGTCGTTGCAGCAGAGGGTGTCGAGCAGGAACACAGGGGCAGCAGGTGACCCGCAACCACAGATCCAGACTCCACAGCTCCAGAGCCAGAAAACCTGCAGGAAGTGATAGGAGGAGAGAGGAGAGGGACGAGAAAGCACAAGACTACTGTTGTGAATTATTTTGGAGCATTATAGCCTAAATTGTTATCATTAATTACTAGAGCAATGGTGGTCTACATTGTCATCATTTAAAGTGTTATTTTATAGTGTAAAGTTAGGATCACAGTGTTAAAACTCTACAGCTCTGAGTGTATGTGTTCCTTTCTGTATCTAACTGCCCAGGCACATATGTGTGTATGAGCAAGTTTGTGTGCTTTGGGAGAAAAGGGAGGGAGCCTGCAAAATACCTGCAAAGGAAAATACAGAAGCAGATTTTGTGCAAATTGTATTACAAAACATACATCAATATAGTCCATCACAGTAAGAATGTCCTGTTTCTTGCGCAGAGCACAAAAAACACCAGTTTATTCCACAAAAGTCAGGTTATGGAAGAAATGGCACGATCAAGCAGAGTGCATGCAAAGGACACAGAGAGGAGGAGCAGGCAGTCAGGGACTTTCCCAGACCCAGGTGCAGTAAGAAAGAGAGCCAAGAGATGATGTGAAGCCAAGAAACAGAGCAATAAAAGGAGATCCAAAAGGAGGTGAACGTCTGTCGTTACATGGTTTTCATGTCGACTCGGGTCTCTGTTCTGGTAACAGAATGGGGCTCTATTTTGCACCGATCTCTGACACACTCCGGTGGAACTTTTGTATTCTAATTGGTGTCTGTTTTTGTTGATAATAAAAATGTTGGTAAAAGTTCAAGCTTTCTTATCTGGCCCAAGTCTTGAATTTTTACACGACATTACTTGGCGAGCCAGCCAGGAGAGTTGAACAGGGGCAGGATGACCTTGACCAAGGATGGACAGACTGTATCTCAGAGACACATGTGCGCACTTAAATAGGTAAGCAGAAAACCTTTTTCTAAAATTTCTGCATAATAGTGTGTCTGAGTACAGGATTCTCCGCCCAGGTGAAGTTTCTGAAAGCTTCCTCACTCTAGAACCTAGTTAAAGTACAAAAATTAAGGAAAATTGTTAAAAATGTAACTGAATTCACTAAAAATGAACTAAATTTACTAAAAAAGACAAAGCACATACGGATTGAGAACCGCTGATGTGTCAGAGATGGGTGCAAATCTAAATGCAGGCAAAAAAGCAGTGTGTCAAAGTGCGTGCAAAGCTGGTAGATTAGATGCACTTTTTATGTTTAATTGTTGGCAAATTGTTTAGTGTAAATAAGTATGTAAATAAGATTTGTAAATAAAATAAGAGTTTTCCAGCCATTATCGTGAATACCGCTGTTTTTAAGAATCGCAGCGCTTCAACTGAGTGTTGGGGAGCTTCGATCCAATCAGAACAGGACTGCATAGGCGAAGTGAGCTGATGAAGAGATAAGAATTTAAGCGCTTGCGGATACCGCTGATTTGGAGATTGCAGAATCACAGCTGAGTGCTGGGGTGCTTCACTTACTAGGTCAGGGCTGAAATGGGCAAGTTGGCTAATAAAATAGTCATCACGTGGCTACCGCGGACTTATATCGCAGGATTTCAACTGAGTGTTGAGGCTCTTCGATGGTAGGTTCGGACTGAACGGGTGGATGTACTATAGCACGTTACCGCTAGGAGCCTAAATAGGACGGCGGCAGGATAGGAGGATAAAGCGTGCTTAAAGTTAAAAGAAGTTTACGCTCTCATGTTGAGGAAGTGGATTGAGTAGCGATTTATAAAGACAGATTTTGTGTTGAGGAAGTGTATCATTTCTGTCTAAGCCCTCATGTCGAGGAAGTGGATTTGGCTGAAGTGGAAGTGGCTATTTATGTGTAAACTGGGCCTGTGTTGAGGAAGTGCATCAGACCCACCAATTTGGAATTAAACCTAGGCAGTGTAAATTAAGTCTGTGTTGAGGAAGTGAATCAGACTAGTTC
The DNA here is from genome assembly GCF_021292245.1 of Micropterus dolomieu. NCBI lineage: Eukaryota > Metazoa > Chordata > Actinopteri > Centrarchiformes > Centrarchidae > Micropterus > Micropterus dolomieu. Next base: position 9,735 of record NW_025742695.1, on the reverse strand, counting down.
AGCTGAAAGCCTAGGTAATGTACATAAAGTCAGAAGCCGGCAGGAGATAGGAGTCAGAGGACGTACGTGCATGTAAATATTGCTGAAAATAGTTGATAGCTGTGTGTTAAGAAAAAGTGCACATAAATGTTACCAAGGCCTAAAATAATAATACTAATAGTTTGAGTCTTGAAGCCTCATGTTTAAGACCATTAGATAAAAAGTATAAAATAATGACAGTTGAATAACTGATCTAATGTTAAACTAACATAAAGCTTAAGGATAACAGGTGATTGATATGGTGATATAAAAAAGTATAAGAAGTTGATGGAAGGAGTTATAAAGTAATAAATATATGAATATATATTGATGAAATAGTGAATGTGGACTAGTATGGTGTAAAAGACGGCTTTGATGCAGTCTCAGATTGAATTGTGATAAAGCTATGTGCAAAATAAAGTTCTGAAGTGGCAGTCCACGCCCGAATAATGGAGACTGGAAGAGAAAAGAGAAAAAAAGGAGTTTGCTCACACCAACAGAGAGGCACAGAGCAGGAGCTGAGGTGCAGCTGTGTCTGTGTGAGTGTGAGTGAGCGTGTCCATGTGGGGGAGGACAGCAGGCTGAGAGAGAGTAAAAGAGAGCAGTTCAGCCCTAAACCAGAAGTTATATGAAAGTTTTGTGATCTGTTGCACCTTTATAGTATAACAACAGCACGTTATAGCAAGTTACTCATGAGTTAATAATAACAGAAGTTATAAAAGTTTTTTGAACCAATAACAGCTTGACAGTAAGCAGATTAGTAAAAGAATGGCAATGACTGATAATAATATGATAATAAAGGAAATTTAGTTCAGAATAACAGGCTGAAGACACTTTTTGGTCGAGGAGAAGGAACAAAACTAGAAAAAAATGATGACATCTGATAAAGTTTGCTAATTTATTGAAACAGAAGTACAGATTGATAGGCAGCAATGTGAGGTGTTATCTATGAAGGATTTAAGTTAGAGAAGGGATTGAGAGCCATCAATTTTGTATTACATGTGAGAAAATTAATTTGATATTTTAATAGTTGTTAGTTTCACTGAAGTTAGTTATTTTTAGTAAACTCTGCTTTGATGATTTTTCAGTTGAATAGCTCTTTGATATAAAAACAAGGGGAACTGCCTGAGTTTCTTTCAATAAATTATTTCATTCTAATTTCTTGGTTGTGTGGCTTTACAATTAACTGTCTTTTTCTTTTTTGAGGCACGAAGGCCGACCAAATTCTAAAGTTTCCAGAGAGTAAGTGTTTGCTCGCAGTGAGTGTGCGATGGCTGTCCTGGGAGGCACACAGCAGGTGAAATTAAATGGTAAAGAGCAGAAAAAAGACAAATTAACTGCAAAGATGGTCAAAGGAGGGAGCTGTGGCAGCAACATATGTGGTAACAGCACAACTAAGTAGTTAAAGATAAAATAAAAGACGTCAGATAAGAGATAGAGAAAGCTCAGAATGAAGGGAAAATAGGGAGAAACAGTTTGACCAACAGGTAGATAGTACTGACGTACGATATAGCCTTTAGTGAAGGAAAAGCAGTCACTGAGACAGAATAATGAAAGACCCCATCCTGTTAGATAAGGTCTAAATAAATATACCCCCAGATGAAGAAACGTACAGAGCAAGTGGAAGAAAGATATAAGTAAGTGCAGTCAAGGGCCAGTACAGGAAGAAGAAGAAGGAAAAGAATTAGGGTCTTTAAAGGGTTGAGTTAAGATAAAAAGGAGAGATGGAAAAAGAGAGGCTATTTTAGATAGTGAGGAGACGAGAGCTAGATATGAATAGAAAGAATAACAACTCCCCAACGAAGTGAAAAGTTCGTCATAGCACAGATCTCAGAAAGACAAAAGATCTGCCTACAGACCAAGATACCTGCAGAGCACAACGAACCATGAGACATGACGACAGCGAGACAGAGCTACAATGGACAAGATGGCAGCTCTGAAGTTTCATGCTGGAAGAAGAAGGCGAGAGAGCAGCTTCAAAACGGACACAGCAGAATCTGACTGTGAGGAAGAGAGGGAGGTCCACAAACAAGCAGTGATACAGGAGGCGTTTCACAGAGAGGCGTGCCAACCTGATGCATCACAGGCCCAAGCCCACCTCCACTGACGTCAGCATCTCCCCAACGCTGAGGACGCAGCCCGTCAGACCACATCTACCATCTACAGTCGAATCATAAAGAGGAAAGGTTTAAGAGGTCAAAGTTTAAAAGGTCAAGAAGGCTTTACAGTGAAAATGAACTTCAGCCAAAATGCTCTCACATGTGACCGAGTGCTGACAGAGACATCACCAAGGAAGAGCTCTCTGTCTCACCATGATCAACATTACAAATGGTCAGACTGTCAGAGGCCTTGAAAACTGCAACATTTGCTGAAAAAGAACTGTTTGAAGACTGACCTCAAAAGAGTTTGGGAGCAGGAGTGTTGATAATTTGTAGGAGAAGAAAGAATAGAAAGATAGGGGAAGAAAAAAGAAAATAGGGACTGATGTTAAATCCAAAGAATAAGGTTAGCTCAGGAGATATAAAATAGCAAGATCTGTCATTAATAATTGATTCATCAACACAAATATACTGAGTTAATAACTTTGGCGTCCTACTCTCCTCCAGCAGCCACCTGTTACTGAATTACGGCATTCCTTGTGTTTTTAAACAGAGTTTTAGAAAAAGGGAATCTAGTGGGATTATTTTTATATTATAATTGTTAGAGATCACTGTCTGCTCTGGATTTGTGCAGAGGAACAGCCAGCAGAACTCCTCGGTGTAGCAAATACAATGACAGGCAACCTTTCAGGCTTGATTTTAAAGAGGCCGAAAGGAGAAGTCTCATTGAAGCCTTTATAAAGCAATTTCAGCAGCACATTGCTACTGCAAGCTTAAATTTGATGATTATGAGTCTTAAATCATGATTGACCTTTGTCATGTATTCCATTACACCTGAGTTCATTTATGTTTTCTTTCTGTTTTTGTAGGTAGTATTAGTAAACTAGTTTGAAGTATGGAAGAATTGTAGTGCACTAATGAATAATGGAGAGTTTCAAGATTTACTATTTGTACGTCCAATAGCAATGTAATTCAATACACAGATATACAGGATGTTAGAAGGGTTAAATTACAAGCAAATATAATATCTAGGAAGCAAACTCATGTTGAAAAAGATTGATATTTTTCAAACAGATAGAGACAATAGTTAAAGTTTCTAAACTACAAATAGTAGGATAAAGCTCACTTATTGGTAATAGTAACAAGTACAGTTGCAAGCAAGTTAAAGAATCCTTCACAGCCAGTCAAAGAGCAGAGGAGGCCACTCTCCTATGAGGCCTCGTGAGGCAGACGCAGCAGCAGACAAGATCAAGCGTGACCTGCATCACCACAGAGACAACTTTGACAATCACCAGCTATGAGTCCAAGTGAAGCAGCAAAGGGAAGAACAAGACTGAAACTACAAACGACTGAGCGATCTCAAATTGGTACCCAGTCTGTTCCCCAAGAAACCTGAGTGCCAAAATAAGTTCCACAGTACCACGGACTAAACTTTCAAAATGGACATCATACATGTTTATCGGACATTTTGCACGTGTCACATGAATGATTGTTGAAACAGTGTTATGTCTGGTTACTGTATTGTTACACAGAAAGTTCACTATGCACCATGTGATTGTTTTGATGATGTGTGCCTTTCAACACATTAGGTGTTGTTATAATTGTTAGCTTGCTAAAGTATATAACGAAAGAACAGCTCACTGCAAAAGATATTATTATTAAGGTATATCTCTCTATATTATAGCACGTATAGGTAGTTTAATATGTTAAGATCATTTAAAGGGAAACTCATTTAAAGGGTAATAAGGAGAGAGGAGTAATGGAAATCCTTGTCATTATAACTTGCTCAAATGTGTTAGAAACAGGAACATCCCACCGCATGATTATTGATTATTTCACAATGTGTAAACACTAATTTGGGTATTTTCTTAAAGGTCTGCAAGTCTGAGAAATAGGTTTCATATGCAAAATACAATAGGCTGCCTGTTTTCAGTGGTCACAGTGTTGGTGTATGAAGTGTGAGGCTTTACAGCCTCAGAGGAGGGAGTGTTGTGAATTAATTTGGAGCATTATAGCCTAAATTGTTATCATTAATTACTAGAGCAATGGTGGTCTACATTGTCATCATGTAAAGTGTTATTTTATAGTGTAAAGTTAGGATCACAGTGTGAAAACTCTACAGCTCTGAGTGTGTGTGTTCCTTTCTGTATCTAACTGCCCAGGAACACGCGTGTGAGCAAGCTCGTGTGCTTTGGGAGAAAAGGGAGGGAGCACAGTGAGGCAGCATCAAAAACACTTACAAAGGAAAATATAGCAGCAGATTTTGTGCAAATTGTATTACAAATCATACATTAATGTAGTCCATCACAGTAAGAATGTCCTGTTTCTAGCACGGAGCACAAAC
>NW_025742695.1:4120-5254 GCF_021292245.1 Micropterus dolomieu | reverse complement strand
ATATTATTATTAAGGTATATCTCTCTATATTATAGCACGTATAGGTAGTTTAATATGTTAAGATCATTTAAAGGGAAACTCATTTAAAGGGTAATAAGAAGAGAGGAGTAATGGAAATCCTTGTCATTATAACTTGCTCAAATGTGTTAGAAACAGGAACATCCCACCGCATGATTATTGATTATTTCACAACGTGTAAACACTAATTAGGGTATTTTCTTGAAGGTATTGTCATCATGTAAAGTGTTATTTTATAGTGTAAAGTTAGGATCACAGTGTGAAAACTCTACAGCTCTGAGTGTGTGTGTTCCTCTCTGTATCTAACTGCCCAGGCACATATGTGTGTATGAGCAAGTTTGTGTGCTTTGGGAGAAAAGGGAGGGAGCACAGTGAGGCAGCATCAAAAACACTTACAAAGGAAAATATAGCAGCAGATTTTGTGCAAATTGTATTACAAATCATACATTAATGTAGTCCATCGCAGTAAGAATGTCCTGTTTCTAGCACAGAGCACAAACAACACCAGTTTATACCATAAAAGTCAGGTTATGGAAGAAATGGCAGGATCAAGCAGAGTGCATGCAAAAGACACAGGAGCAGGCGGTCAGGGAATTTCCCAGACCCATGTGCAGTAGGAAAGAGAGCCAAGAGATGATGTGAAGCCAAGAAACAGAGCAATAAAAGGAGGTCCAAAAGGAGGTGAAAGTCAGTCGTTACATGGTTTTCATGTCGACTCGGGTCTCTGTTCTGGTAACAGAATGGGGCTCTATTTTGATCTCTGACACACTCCGGTGGAACTTTTGTATTCTAATTGGTGTCTGTTTTTGTTGATAATAAAAATGTTGGTAAAAGTTCAAGCTTTCTTATCTGGCCCAAATCTAGAGTTTTTACACGACACTGGAATCCAGCCCCTGGATGGATGGATGTTAAATGTTTCTTGTGTGTGGGGAAACCCACTGTGTCCCTGTGACTTTAGGATCTCACCAAAAGTACCTGCAAAACACCAGATGTAAATTAAATTGACTATTCCAAATGCCACTGAAAATGACCAAGAGGCTGCTCAATAGCAAGAACTTTGAGAAAACACACCTCACATAGAAACAGTAAGTGCAGGAAGAGTGCTAAGAGCGTTAG
>NW_025742695.1:990-4100 GCF_021292245.1 Micropterus dolomieu | reverse complement strand
ACCATTTACAAGGTATATCTCACTATATTATAGCACGTATAGGTAGTTTAATATGTTAAGCTCATTTAAAGGGAAACTCATTTAAAGGGTAATAAGGAGAGAGGAGTAATGGAAATCCTTGTCATTATAACTTGCTCAAATGTGTTAGAAACAGGAACATCCGACCGCATGATTATTGATTATTTCACAATGTGTAAACACTAATTTGGGTATTTTCTTAAAGGTCTGCAAGTCTGAGAAATAGGTTTCATATGCAAAATACAATAGGCTGCCTGTTTTCAGTGGTCACAGTGTTGGTGTATGAAGTGTGAGGCTTTACAGCCTCAGAGGAGGGAGTGTTGTGAATTAATTTGGAGCATTATAGCCTAAATTGTTATCATTAATTACTAGAGCAATGGTGGTCTACATTGTCATCATGTAAAGTGTTATTTTATAGTGTAAAGTTAGGATCACAGTGTGAAAACTCTACAACTCTGAGTGTATGTGCTCCTTTCTGTATCTAACTGCCCAGGCACATGTGTGTGTGTGTGAGCAAGTTCGTGTGCTTTGGGAGAAAAGGGAGGGAGCACAGTGAGGCAGCATCAAAAGCACCTGCAAAGGAAAATATAGAAGCAGATTTTGTATTACAAAACATACATCAATATAGTCCATCACAGTAAGAATGTCCTGTTTCTAGCACAGAGCACAAACAACACCAGTTTATTCCATAAAAGTCAGGTTATGGAAGAAATGGCATGATCAAGCAGAGTGCATGCAAAAGACACAGAGAGGAGGAGCAGGCAGTCAGGGACTTTCCCACCAAATGCTTGGGCACGCGAAAATCTTGGACTTTCCCAGACTCAGGTGCAGTGGGAAAGAGAGCCAAGAGATGATGTGAAGCCAAGAAACAGAGCTCTAAAAGGAGGTCCAAAAGGAGGTGAAAGTCAGTCGTTACATGGTTTTCATGTCGACTCGGGTCTCTGTTCTGGTAACAGAATGGGGCTCTATTTTGCACCGATCTCTGACACACTCCGGTATAACTTTTGTATTCTAATTGGTGTCTGTTTTTGTTGATAATAAAAATGTTGGTAAAGGTTCAAGCTTTCTTATCTGGCCCAAGTCTTGAATTTTTACACGACAGAAGCCAATGTAAAGACCTCAGAACTTGAGTGGGGTGATCCACTTTTTTGGTCTTAGTGAGGACTCGAGCAGCTGCGTTCTGAATCAGCTGCAGCTGTCTGATTCTTAGGGAACCCTGTAAAGACACCGTTACAGTAGTCGAGTCAACTGAAGATAAATACGTGGATAAGTTTTTCAAGGTCCTGCTGAGACATAAGTCCTTTAATCCTTGATATATTCTTCAGGTGATAGTAGGCTGACTTTGTAATTGTCTTAATGTGGCTGCTTAAATGAAAGCATGTAGATGTTAAACAGAAGAGGACCCAGAATGGAGCCTTGGGGAACTCCACAGGTCGTTTTAGGTAGCTCAGGTGTGAAATTACCTATAGACACAAAGTAGTCCCTGTCCTTAAAGTAGGATTCAAACCAGTTTAGTACTGTGCCAGAAGGTCCCACCTAGTTTTCAAGTCTGTCTAGTAATATGTTGTGGTCGACCGTGTCGAATGCAGCACTGAGATCCAATATTACTAAAACTGAAATTCTGTCACTGTCAGTGTTTAAATGGATGTCATTGAAGACCTTAACAAAAGCCAGGTTTCCCCTGTTTTTGTCAGTACTATATTTGTCATTTTAATAAAATGTTTTTAGTTTTTAGTTTCAATAAATCTTATGTGCTATTGCTATCATCTCTTCCCCATTTCTCACTATCTTACAATAAGTGAAACAGCGCCCCTCTAAATGCTATGCGAGTGGTGAAACACTCTAGAGCTGGCATCCCTTCGTGAAAAAAAGACCACCGTCCGCTACCATCCTATATCTATCCTACCCTGTCTTTCATAAGTCTTTGAAAGCCTAGTCAACAAACAGATTACCAACCATCTCATAACCCACCGTACCCTTTCCTCCATGCAATCCAGTTTCCGTGCTGGTCATGGGTGTACTACAGCCACCCTTAAGGTCCTAAATGACATCATAGCCGCCACTGATAAAAAACATTGTACAACTGTTTTCATTGATCTGTCTAAAGCCTTTGACTCTGTCAATCATCACATTCTGATCAGCAGACTCAATAGCCTTGGTTTCTCAGACGACTGCCTCGCCTGGTTCACTAACTACTTCTCTGATAGGGTCCAGTGTGTTAAATCAGAGGGGCTGCTGTCTGGACCTATGGCTGTCTCTATGGGGGTGCCGCAGGGTTTGATTCTCGGGCCGACTCTATTCTCTCTGTATATCAATGATGTTGCTCTTGCTGTTGGTGACTCTCAGATCCACCTCCATGCGGACGACACCATCCTGTATACATTCAATTCAATTCAATTCAATTTTATTTATATAGCGCCAAATCACAACAACAGTTATCTCACAGCGCTTTTCATAAAAGAGCAGGTCTAGACCGTACTCTGTGATGATATTTACAGAAGCCCAACAGTTCCCACCAAGAGCAAGCACTAGGCGACAGAGGCAAGGAAAAACTTCCTTTTAAGAGGCAGAAACCTCGAGCAGAACCATGGCTCAGGGTGGGCGGCCATCTGCCTCGACCGGTTGGGGTGAGAGAGAGAGAGAGAGAGAAAGAGAGAGAGGGATGTAAGGAGAGAGAGAGGGGAGGGAGGCAGCCTACACAATATACACACAGGGGTACAGACAGCGAAGGTAATGTTGCTATAAACTAAATGAAAAATGGTACAGATATTTATAATAGTGTTAATGGTAACCATCGTAATGTTAATGATTATAATAACAATAATAACAATAAGACTAGCAACAATAGTCGTTGCAGTAGAGGGTGTCGAGCAGGAACACGGGGGCAGCAGGCGACCCGCAGCCACAGATCCAGACTCCACAGCTCCAGAGCCAGAAAACCTGCAGGAAGTGATAGGAGGAGAGAGGAGAGGGACGAGAAAGCACAAGACTACCAGAAAGGGGAGAAGTTGTGTTAGTAACATGCAATAATGGGATGAGGTTGCATACAGAGGGAGAGAAAGTAGAGGAGAGAGGAGCTCAGTGCATCATGG
>NW_025742695.1:0-970 GCF_021292245.1 Micropterus dolomieu | reverse complement strand
TGAAAGTCAGTCGTTACATGGTTTTCATGTCGACTCGGGTCTCTGTTCTGGTAACAGAATGGGGCTCTATTTTGCACCGATCTCTGACACACTCCGGTATAACTTTTGTATTCTAATTGGTGTCTGTTTTTGTTGATAATAAAAATGTTGGTAAAGGTTCAAGCTTTCTTATCTGGCCCAAGTCTTGAATTTTTACACGACATTAGTGTCTGTCAGTGTATTAGTGTGTGTGTGTGTGCGTCTGCATTGTGTCTGTCGGTGTATTAGTGTGTGTGCGTGTGTGTGCTGTGTCTGTCAGTGTATTAGTGTGTGTGTGTGTCTGTCAGTGTATTAGTGTGTGTGTGTGTCTGTCAGTGTATTAGTGTGTGTGTGTGTCTGTCAGTGTATTAGTGTGTGTGTGTGCGTCTGCATTGTGTCTGTCAGTGTATTAGTGTGTGTGCGTGTGTGTGCTGTGTCTGTCAGTGTATTAGTGTGTGTGCGTGTGTGCTGTGTCTGTCAGTGTATTAGTGTGTGTGTGTGTGTGTGCTGTGTCTGTCAGTGTATTAGTGTGTGTGTGTGTGTGTGTGTGTGCTGTGTCTGTCAGTGTATTAGTGTGTGTGCGTGTGTGTGCTGTGTCTGTCAGTGTATTAGTGTGTGTGCGTGTGTGCTGTGTCTGTCAGTGTATTAGTGTGTGTGTGTGTGTGCTGTGTCTGTCGGTGTATTAGTGTGTGTGCGTGTGTGTGCTGTGTCTGTCGGTGTATTAGTGTGTGTGCGTGTGTGTGCTGTGTCTGTCAGTGTATTAGTGTGTGTGTGTGTGTCTGTCAGTGTATTAGTGTGTGTGTGTGTGTGTGTGCTGTGTCTGTCAGTGTATTAGTGTGTGTGTGTGTGTGCTGTGTCTGTCGGTGTATTAGTGTGTGTGCGTGTGTGTGCTGTGTTTGTCTCTTTTTATGAGAGTGTGTGTTCAGCTATATGAGTTTAATGTGTTTATTAG
>NW_025742694.1:9799-10799 GCF_021292245.1 Micropterus dolomieu | reverse complement strand
AGTTTCAGTATTATACCGTGGAGCTAACCGTCTTTGTTTTAGTATTTTCTTTTTTAGAGGGGCTACAGAGTCGAGTGTCATTCGCAGCGAGCCTGCAGCACTATCAACAAGATGATCGATTTGGGAGGGACTGAAATTAGCATGGGAGTCCTCTGTTACTTTGTGACTAGATAATGTATTTAGAGCTGATGGAATCGCATCCTTAAATTTAGCTATAGCACCATCAGACAGACATCTTTTGCCCAGTGGCGAGTAGTTCAGCAATACAAACTCAAAAGTTATCAAACAGTGGTCGGATAAAGAGGGATTCTGTGGGAACACCACTAAATGTTCAATTTCAATACCATAGACCAGAACAAGGTCGAGGGTGTGGTTAAAACAGTGAGTCGGTTCATGAACACTCTGAGAGAAGCCGATGGAATCTAACAAAGAGATAAACGCAGTACTAAAGCTGTCATTCTCAACATCCACATGAATATTAAAATCTCCTACAATAATAACTTTGTCCGTTTTAAGGACTAAAGTTGACAAAAACTCAGCAAATTCAGATAAGAATTCAGAATACGGGCCAGGTGCTCGGTACACTATAACAAAGAGAATTGATTGCAGTGATTTCCAACTTGGGTGCGAAAGACTAAGAACAAGACTTTCAAATGAGTTATAGTTTGGTTTAGGTTTAGAGCTGATTAGTAGGCTAGAGTCGAAGATAGCTGCAACTCCACCTCCTTGGCCTGTGCCTCGAGGAATGTGAGTATTAATATGACTGGGAGGGGTGGATTCATTTAGGCTAACATATTCTCCATCACCCAGCCAGGTTACAGTAAGACATAAAAAATCAATATCATAATCTGATATTAGTTCATTTACTAGTACACCTTTAGAAGAGAGAGATCTGATGTTTAAGAGTCCACATTTAACTCTCCTATTCGTTTGCACTATTGCTCTTGTGGTTTTAATTTTTATGAAGTTTTTATGCACAGCTCCTCTTCTGTTTACCTTT
>NW_025742694.1:0-9779 GCF_021292245.1 Micropterus dolomieu | reverse complement strand
CAACTCCACCTCCTCGGCCTGTGCCTCGAGGAATGTGAGTATTAATATGACTGGGAGGGGTGGATTCATTTAGGCTAACATATTCTCCATCACCCAGCCAGGTTTCAGTAAGACCAAATAAATCAATATCATAATCTGATATTAGTTTTATTACTAGTACACCTTTAGAAGAGAGAGATCTGATGTTTAAGGGTCCACATTTAACTCTCCTATTTAGCTCAAAGTTTGGCTTTGTTACAAAAACATCCCATTAAAATGTGACTCTTGAAAGTTTTTATGTGGAGCTTCAATTACTGCATACTGATTATAATAATGCATATATTTTTTTTAAATGTACAAGAATATAAAAATTAGAGTAAATGTCAAAACTATATATGGTACAGTGTTTGAGAATATGATAAGATCAATGTTAAAATAAATCCAATGTCTGAAATACAAAATGCTAGAAAATAAAAGAGCAAATACTAAAATCCCAATTTTGGAAGTCTTTCCCTACATCATTCTTTTTTTATCTCTAGGTGGTTTCCTACAACAGTAACCAAAAACATGTTTAGCCAACATCCCTCCAAAAAAGGCTATCTGACCCACAAGGGAGTACCTGACCCAAAACATCCAGTACTCTCCTCCCCACCAACTTCCTCTTTTCCTGGAATTGTGTTTAGAGCACAAGAGAGGAACAGCTGCATAGATAAACTAAAGTAATACAGAATACAGATACAAAAATACAGATTATACATATACTGCAGATACTTACTTACCAATTTTTCTACACAACTTATCATTTTTATGTACATAACTATCTGATCATCATTGAACAAATATGAAACTATCATAAGCATTACATATTACTGCACAGTTTTCTAATGGTTAGTTGGCACAGAGCCTCCACAGGTCCTATGTAGTTAACAGCAGAATCAATCCATCTGTAGTTAGACTCAACTTACCCAGGTCTTTGAAGATCCATCCCACTTTTCATGTGTCTCAACTCAGACCAGTGTCTGACATTCTATTATGCCCTCCAGCCGATCCTCCTCCTCCCATCGAGATCATCATCGCCCTTCCTGCCTTCACTGTGCAGGGACTGCTACGAGGGGTAAAGCAAAGCTGCATATCCCACTGTCTCATGCCAAAAAATAAAGCACCCTGGGCCAGATGGTTTTCCTGATGAAATCTACAAGGAATTCTGGGAAACACTTGAGCCCACATTTTATAGGATGGTAATGCAAATTAGGGGAAGTTGCATATTGCCCCCAACAAAGAACTCTGCTAATATCAGCCTGCTTCTTAAGCCAGACAAAGACCCTACACTCCCATCCAGTTATCGGCCAATATCACTTATTAACACATGTTAAAATCATCTGCAAAGCCCTAGCAAGAACGCTAGAGAAGCTCCTGGTATTATACACCCCGACCAAACAGGATTTATTACTACTACTTAATGTAATAGACTACACCGCTATTCAAAACTTGGAAACTACAGTTGGTTGTTTAGATGCAGAGAAAGCATTTGATAGGGTAAACTGGAAATTTCTATTTACATAAATTTGGATTCGGACACTCGTTCATAGACTGGATAAAAACATTATACAGTTCCCTTTTTTTTTTAGAACCACTAGCAGTTGCAATCAGGTAACATCTCTGATAGTTACATGAATGCAATGTGGCTATGTGCACATGTCCAAAAGTTTTGGCAGAAAATATGTGGAGACCTATCAATGTGGCTAAGGTACCCCTTCCCAGTTTCCCCTTAACTCTGCGTGCTGGGGGCCTGGGCTAGGTGGCCTTGCTTCCTGGGTCTGGGTGGGGCTGTGGGGTTGGGCCCTGGGGGCCCTGGGGGCCATGGGGACGCGCTGTCCCCAGGCGGTGTTCCCGCCCTTCCTGGCCTGCTCCATTGTGTGGCGGGCTGGTGCCTGCACTGATGGCCTGGTGGTGCTCCAGGGCGCTCTGGCATGCCTGCGGATCGTGTGGGGGAGGGAGTGGGGGTGAAGGGCAGGGCTACCTGAGTGTTGGGGGGGCCCTGGGGAGAGAGTTTGTGTGTGTGTGGGAGGGGGGGGGATGAGTGGAGGCCTGTGTATTGGACCCATTCTACACAAGCCACATATCTTCTGAACATTCTCTGACACTATAAAGGCATTTTTCAGACTGACCAATCAGTGGACGAGTTGCATTGTGGGTAATGCAGACGCATTGGTATAAAAAAGACAATTAGTATCCCTTGTTCTGCTGCATCAGTATTGATGATTTTTTTTTTTAACTGGTCACCATGAGTCCAACAATGTTATAGGACTGCAATGCTAAATCAGTGGAGTACTCCTTTAAGTCAGTTTGGGATTCTCTTCATCCATACATATGGACTTTATGCTTGAACACAAGTGTAATGAAACAGCAGCTTACTTCCTTTTCCTGTTCATTTGTGAACAATTAAGATCTTATTCTTTCATTGTAGTATTTAAAGCTTAGTCAGTTGAAAATTCAAAGCTGTCCAATAACTCTTCCACTGTTTCTAGGCTACCTGTACAATACAATAACATTTAAATTTCTGTATTGATTCCAGTTGGTGCTTTAAGGGATTGCAAGAGGGGGTTTCTAGTGGTGTAATATTCACGATGATTATCACCAGTGATGCTGTCTCCCTTGCTTCTGGTTATCACTCTGTTTTTTAAAGTGTATTTTTTTTTAATTTTGGGCAGTCTTTGTTTGACCATAAAAACAAAAGTGCTTCCTTACTTAAAACCAACTTTTCTTACGTAGATAGAAATTTTACACTTTCATGTATTAGAATTTTTTTCAAATTTAGTAATAAAAACATTATATTTCATTTTAAGCTGGTAGGTCATTTTTCCATCCCAAACAGTTTCTTTCTATATTCAGTCTTGGGGATTCAGTCTTGTACCATTTTCTTGTTATCGTCTTCTCAGCTGTGATCAGTAGTAGTATCTATCACTTCCAGTGTCACATTAATTTTAATTTCCAAGGCACATGACTTTGCAGTCCTTTGGTATTCATATCCCAGGATATTATTGATAATGTCATGTACCTTGGTGGTAATGTGGGAGCAGATGTTTACCCCCTTATTTTGCCTGTGATGAAGTAGTGGGTTCAATTTTTCCACCCACATTCCCTCCACGTTCTTTAGTTTGTAGTGGAGTGTTGAGTTTAACATGTTAAGCCATTCTTCCAGTGTAATTTCAGTGTTGAGTTCCTTTTCTTATTTGTACATAGTAGAATTATCTTTACAGTATTTCAGATTTGGGTATAATAAGATTGCCTTGAATTTTGTCCCACTGTATACTCCCACCATTATATGAAGCAGTCCATTTAGGGGTTTTGGGTTCCTCATTTCCTTTATAAAATAATCCCTCAACTGTAGATATCTAAAAAAAAAAGTCATACTGTATTTCTCTTTCAAAACTCATTATGTTTCCATTCTTGATTAGTGTGCACATTGCTGTCCTCTTTCTCTCGTCATTTCTGAAAGTCTGGTCACTCAGCTTTGGTTTTAATCCATCATCATAAACTACCAGCTCAACAGTCTTACTTCCCTTTCTAATTTGCACTGTTTATTTAAATCACACCAAATATTCAGTGTGTGGGAGGTTATTGAGTCCTGTAGTGTTTTTGTCATGGATTGGGATGTTTACCACTGTCATCTCAATCTCTTTCCACATTGCGTTGCACTCCTTGTCACACCATTTGATTAAGTTGTGCTGCAGGATAGTAGTCTTTTAAATTTGGGAGCACCATACCACCCTTATCTTTAGCCAACTGTAATGTGCAGTATCTTGGCTCATGGTTTTTTTTGTTTTTTTTTAACATTCTAAATAAATCTGGAGATCAACCTGTCCCAAATTTTAAACCTTTCTTGAAGAACCTAAATAGGGAAAGATCGAAAAACGTACAAGTCTAGGGAAAATATTCATGTAATTACTTCAAAGATCTAATGACAAAGTCGACCATCTCTCAGTGTCTCTTCTAACTTGTAAATGGTCATCATTTGTTCTATATAGATACTGGCCTCTTAATTTCCTCACAACTTATAAACAATTCAGCGTTTAAGAGATCTGTTTCATTGAATAAAATAATTTATGTGAAATAGGACCTGATGCACAGATTTAAAGATGTTTGTTACGCCATGAAAAAAATGTCTTACTGCCCTGTCAAGCTAAAACCTGGGAGGGGTCACAGAGAGACTCTCCCAAACAATACAACCCTCAGCCAGCTGTTAAGTTTGTGTGTATAGCTCAGCACTTGTTATGATAGCAGATATTTGTGTGGAATGTGGAGTAAAGTAGCAATGAAAACAATGTCTTAACCAGTTAGCAATTGCCACAATGCAAGTATGCACACGTTTTTACTGCTTCCTGCTCTGTCTCACTCTGTAATGCTGTGTTGATGTAACACACACATACAAATATTACACGCAGTGAATGTAAGTATACTGGAGATACTGTATTATACAAATTATTTACAGCAAGCAGGCATTATTCATTTTTCCTGCATCCATGTATGGTGACATAGGTTGTTTAAACTCCAGTCATATTTTGTACTATCATTTGTGAATTTGCCAAAAATTTTTATTCAAATAAACAATTAACCCTAACCTACAAAATGAGCTAGTGTACTTGGAAGACATTAAGATAAAATATACCTTATTGTCCCCCAAAAGGGAAATTTGTTTTGGACTCAAAGATAACACAAAACTCCCAAAAGATAATATATATCTTATAATAATATATATCAACACCTACTCTCATGCAACACGACACATGCTCTCATGTACATTAGACAGGTACCTAAATAGTAAGCACATAAACTCCTTCTTCCAATGGCAGTGTTTGATTGAACAACACTATTGATCTCTGAGCAAAGTCACATTAATGGAAACAAGACCTCTCTGGTGCATAAAGTAATGTGAAACATTTATTATGAACAGATGAATGAAGAAACACTAGCAGAAATAAAGGTTAACTTCATCAGAGAAACACCGGATAACTCAATACATATAGAATATCATGCATCATTTAGGCATAATCTCCAAAAACACATTTCCAAATACAATAATAAATAATAAACTAAAGTATGCTTGCTTATGCTTAAAAAAAAAACACTATACATTTTTTCAAATGGTAATCACAGGTAGGATTTTGTGTGGGAGATGCAGCTTATGTAGAAGCTATCGAGCAATGTCTTCACCGGTGCTGGAGTTACTGAGTCACACGTTATGTAATAATATTACTTTTCCCAGTAACTAATAGTGTAACTAATTACTTTTCTAAAACAGTAATGTTATTACAGTTACTAAGGCAAGTAACGCTGCGTTACTCGTTAATGGACGCACCATCCTTGACATGAATCCACAACTGTGCGGCAGGTCAGTGGCACTGGACTTTGTTGTTCATGTCCGCTGATAGCCAAAACCAGGGAGAGAGGCGTTCTTTCCACAGCTGTAAGTAGCTGCTGCCATTATTGTGTCACAGTCTAAGATGCAAAGAACATTGTCGTCTATTGTAAACTGAAGTAAAACTGAACAGCGACGTGAAACTTAGAGAGAGAAACTCCAGCAGCTACTGTCACTTGTAGTGAACAACGGTGTGGATTTGTGCATTTTATATTGAATAAATTTGGAGCTACTCTAAATTCCTTTCTCCTCCCCAGAGAAGATGGGGAGGGGTCAAAGTTGCTTTCTCTAAGTGCTGTCCCGACCATAAAACTGGCACCTTTTTGATTCCGAAGCTGATAACGCGGGGCCTGACTGTTAAACTGACAAAGGGACACGAACCAGCCATTGGCATCTCCCTAAACAGCCTATCAAAACTGGCCCCCCCACACATGTTTCCATGGCAACTGACCTTATTCATTGTTTTATTACCACATCAAAAAGGAAAACCCCTGTCTCACCCAAGTGTGGCATGGTCCAGACACTGAACTTTCAATGTAAAAAGACTGCAGTCTCCAAACACTCAAAGCATTTAATTAAGTTTAATTAAATCTTTAGTTACTTGATTACGTTTGCCTCTATTTGAGTAGTTATGTTAACTGTTGTTGCTATCTGTTGTTGATATTAGTGCTGAAAAGAAAGTTACTTGTGCAGTGTTTTTATTTTCAGCAAGACACTCCTTCACCTAATGTAATCCAAGCTTTCCTCATGTAACCTGAGCTCCCCCAAGTGGACGAAATAAGTATTACATGCCCTCGTCGGAAATGCCGTTAAATGTATAAATATCCTAATGTGACAATTGTTTCCTGTTACCAAATGCCTAGAACAGTACAACCGTTCAACCATTGAGGTTCGATTGTGGAAAATATTTGATTATAAGACGTGCAAATAGATTTCTTTTTAGACATTAAGTTTAGAAAGGCAGTCCCTTGGGAAACCTGAGACGCCCCCTGGGGAACCACGCCCCAGGCAACAAAAGAGCGACACGCGACCTCGCTTCGCTCCTCTTCTCTTCGCTGTTGGCTCATCCACTCTGCTCTGCACGCCCAGACTCGGCCAGCGAAACAAACAGGCCCTTTTGTTCGCCTGAAGCTACACACCTGAAGTGCCGCGACATCGATCTGCCTTCAGTTTGTTCTATTTTCTTTATTTATTTTGTTTGTTAAAGTTATCAGTCCGTTAAGTTACACTGGACTAATTCAGGAACGACCAAGTTCCATTTTAAGCCTTTTTTGTCGAGCCAACTTCACCGAGGTCAGACCAAGCCACGTGGTCTCCCCAGCTACAACGAAGGAAAACTGCAAACAGCCGAATTGCCAGACGGAGGAGGCGTTTTCAATCAGACACGGAGAACCCCGGAGAATCCCTAGCAAAAAGCCAGGATCGGCAGCTAGCGTGGGATCCGTGCAACAGGCATTAGTTTACTTTCATTAGCTCTTCTATGCCGTATGAGTCAAATGCTTCCCACAACCGAACCTCCAGGCTCATTGTTCAGCAAATGTTTATGTTCCCTGTATCCAACCGTCTTTTTATCACCTTAGTTAGAGAATAAATTCACTGTAATATAATCAAGAGCTGTGTGTGTTGCCTATTTCTAGTTCCTGCCAAGAGAATTGACCCGTTAGATATGAGACTGACTGACTGATTTAAGATAATTGAGCGATTATTAACTAACTGATCACTAGTAATAATTGTATAATTATTCAAAACTACCTAGAGGTCCGGAGACTCTAGGTTTATAACAACTCCGGTGGTGCCCTGAAACGAGGAATAAATTTTGATTTTATGAATCTTAAAAATTCATAATTGGGTATCAATTCTCATAAATTTATTAAATTGCATGACTAAAATTTAGGTCTGCTACACACTGATGCTTGGACTCCTCGGGAGAGAGTGGCGTTAACGTAATGTTTTGTAACTGCTCTTATAAACAGGCAACATGTGCAGGAAAACAGCTGTTCAAAAGTGGGGATTCACTTGCTTTATTTTTTTATTCAGCCGGTGGCCTATATACTTTGTACAAACCATACTCCTTGCTGCTGTTATGAATTAACAATTAGTTGTCAGGAGAGGCTGCTTTGTTTGTTGGTGTCATGAAACACTGGAAAGTAACTAGTAACGGAACGAGTAACGTAACTAGTTACTTTTATCACCCAGTAATAAGTAAAGTAATAATATTACTTTTTTAAGGAGTAATAAGTAACTAGTAATATATTACAATTTCTGAGTAACTTGCCCAACACTGGTCTTCACCAGTGGGTTCCCGCTGTGTTCTTGTCACGCATCTGCACACATGGCAATAGTACATTTTCTGTATTTGTATAGCGCTTTTCTAGTCTTTTCAACGACACAAAGCACACACCGATGACACAGCCATTTGGGGTTCAGTGTCTTGCCCAAGGACACTTCAACATGCAGACCAGGGGAGCCGGTGATCGAACCCACCGACCTTATGAGTGGACGACCGCTCTACCCCTTAAGCCACAGCCACTCCAGTATACATATTTCTGCAGCTGGTTTCACACTATTCCACTGATTGTCCATTAGTGATGGTGGCGCTGTAACATTAATAAATAATGAACACATTTCATTGCGACTGAAGTCTGGGATTAAATCTTATTTATAAACTGTAGAGATATTCTTACAAATTTTTATTCCTTTTATCAAAAAAAGGCAAATTAACAAAAAACAAAAAACATAACAGATACTACTGCATTAAAATAATCTTCATCATTGTTCTTTCCTATGGTCTCCACCAACATGGTTGAAAATACTATCATTCTAACATTAATATATTTGGGTTTTGGGCCATTGGTCAGAAATGCCAGAAGGGCCAGTTTTCTTCTTCAACCACTTCCTGAGTTCTCTGCTGCACTCAGAATGGTTGGCAGTGAAATCACTTTTACTGCAACATAGACTGACCACATGATAGCGTCACATAGTTTAGACAGATAAAAGTAGTAAGATACAGTAGCTACGAGTGTGATAAAAATTGTACATAAAAATTGGTCTAAAATTTGGTGCTCTAGTCAGTGTAGATTTATAATTGATTAACCAGCTGTTTCAGCAAACTTAAGTGAAGAGAAAGCTAGAAACAAAAGAATGTGAGAACGTTTGCGGCTTGTTAGCTACCAGCTTCAGGCTTCTTTTTTGTATTATTAGCTATTAATCTAACATGCTCTACCAAGAGAGTGGTAAGTCTGGAGGTGAGGCCTACTGGCAACACCACAATTTCAACTCTTCATGGAGAGGGCCTATAGAATATAGATTACTGCAGTGGGCTTCACACACAGGCCTGGCTTCTGCATAGCAAAGCAAGGAGCAAGACAATGGCTGTGATTTGGAATGAAGCAACCCAGTGTTCAGCCAACACTCTCTTAAAATTCGGTGAAATGGGCACACACTCTGAAAGACAATTATGTTCTAGACAAATAAACATTATGTTTCATATGTTTCTCAAGTGAGATACATTTTCACACATTCTGATAACTACCATGGATTTACAACAACTAAAGGCATGACTCTACAACAAAGATGTTTTTATTGATATTTATTTAAATGTGAAAGTCATATAGTCTTGTCATTATGCAGCTATTATTTTGAATTGGTAAGGCTACAGCCTACTCCTTATTTCTCTCATAAATACAGAAAAGGGAGGGGGAAAGTCACATTAAACTAGAAATAAAAGATGTAAAAAGTATTGGTATCGGTATCGGCAATACCAGCCTGGGTATTAGTTGGTATTGGATTGAATAGGAATTAAGTGCTATCACACATCACTAATCCAAACCACTACCGCCCAATCTTCAACCTACCGTTTATATGCAATGTATTGTTTTTAGCTGTGATTCGCCTGTTACTCATGCTGCCTCACTAAGCTCTGTGTGGATCAGCTGGTAAACCCAACCCCTCCTTGTGCCTCAGCTGGAAGTAATGATGACTGTGAATTGTTTTTATCTTATTTTACTAATAAGGTGGTGTCAATCAGAGCCTCTATTACCCCCGCGGCCTCTTACTCAGAGGTTCCTCACCAGCAACAAGAGAGTTTTAACCAGTTTTATCCCATCGACTTGTCTGAGCTTTTAAAAACAGTATCACAAATGAGAGTGTCCTCCAGCCCACTTGATGTAATACCTACAAAGTTTTTACTGAAAGTAATGGATTCTGTTGGGCCCCATTTGATCTCTGTTTTTAACAGCTCCCTATCTACTGGTTGTGTCCCTGATTATTTTAAAACGGCTTGCGTGAACCCACTTTTAAAGAAACCTGGTTTAGATCCCTCCCTCCCACATAATTTTAGACCAATTTCAAAACTGCCTTTTATTGCAAAGATTCTAGAAAG